>NW_019174820.1:1519690-1526090 GCF_002260705.1 Seriola dumerili | reverse complement strand
AAAAAAAATAAAGAATATGTGTGTGTGTGTGTGTGTGTGTGTGTGTGTGTGTGTGTGTGTGTGTGTGTGTGTGTGTGTGTGTGTGTGTTCAGATGCAGCTCTGACTGATGGGAACATGGAGACCAGAGTTTCGTCTGCAGACGTCTCAGCCAGTCAGCATGTGTTGGTCTGCTGCCTGCTGGAACTGGGAGGACTCATTCAGGGACTGGGATCCACTGCCGCCCCCCTCCTCACTGACAGTAGCACAGGTCTGACACACACACACACACACACACACACACACACACACACACACACCGAGAGAATAGCAATGACCCACCTGAAAATTCCTCCAGTGTTTAATTTCTCACACTTTGAGCTGCAGTGGTGGTTGGAAGTGTACTTTCAGTAAGCTGCTGTGACATCATGGTGGGTGGTGGCTACATAGTTGGTAACAAGGTGGAAATGCACATATCAGCATTGAATCGTCTGCTGAGAATCATCCCTGGTTTGTTTTTATCTTTCGGTTTTGTTCAGTTTCTATTTTACATGATGAATACGCATGGGAGTGTTTTTGTCCTTCAGATCTCTGGGCATCAGGAGCGGTGAGTACCACTGACCAGCTGTGTCATGAATGCTGATGCTGTCTCACTCCCGCCAGCTGATACTATCCCGAGACTCAATCCGATTTCATGTTACAGAAACATAGAGGTCAGAGTATGTCGTGGCTTTGTTGATCTGTTGTTTTCATGTCAGAGACTTAGAGTCTTCTGCTGACGGTTGACACTTATGCTAGAAGCTGCTGTTTCAGGTGGACCGTGTTCCATTCACAAACTGAATTTCTGCAGAGAAGCTCAGTATTGGTGCTGATTAGCTGATCAGATAGTGACATTTCACAAGCTGAATCTCTATACTCCAGCCTGCCGTGCTGAAACGACGTACGCTGATCTGATATGTTTACTCTGGCGGTCGATCTCACCTTCAGCTCTGAAGCCGCGATGGTAGATTTTTTTCAAACTTTCGGGGATAACACGATTAAGCAGCGATTATGGTAGAAAAAATCATTGAGCATGCGTAATCGATAAGGAACATAATTATCTCCTCGTAAATGTTTTATTGATAATATGAATCATTTTAAATAGGGCTGAAAATTACCAAAAGATTATAACTGAAGCATAGTGAATGCGGTTGTTGTTGTGCTGCAGAGAGCCTCCGGCCTTGTAAATCATGAACTTAGATGTAAAGATTGTGTTTGTTTGACACAATCCAAAATCAATCATCATTACTTTTATTTTTGCAGTGAAAAGAAATGAACACTCAATCGCACTAATTCCAAGAGAAAACGTTCAATAATAATTGCTAATATGTTCTTTTTTTTGCGTATGTATGACAATATTAACCTAATTTAAACCTTAATTTTTTTTTTTAAGTCAAATGTAAAAAATCAGTTTCAGTATTTTTTCAAAAAAACAAATGCTGAATGTGGACACTTTTATTTTTTCTGGCTTTTTGGTAAAATAACCAAGAAAAATGTTCAGATTAGTTGATGAAATGGTATATAATAAATGAGCAGGAGGAAGCCAGAGTTGAGTCCTGTGATTAAACAGTTATTAAAAAGCTCAAAGTGACATGTTTGTACTGAGGTTTCAGCTGCAGGAGATGAGTCCTGTCTCTTTAAGCTCTGTGTTATTTTCTCTCTGTGAATGTGGTGTGTGTGTTGTGTGTGTTGTTGGTGTGGTGTGTGTGTGTGTGGTGTGGTGTTGTTATGGAGGATGACAAAGTTGTGCTCTTGATAATGTATGAGCCTGCTCTCTCAATATTCTTCCAGCGTCTCCTCCTCCCCTCCTGTTCGTCGTCGATCCGCTCTGGTAGCTTCTCAATGGGAAACAAAGACTGGACCGCTCGGCCCAAAACACTGGACGTCTCTCAATAGATCTCTGAGCTCCTTCACGCAGCGCGCATAACAGGTTATATCTGATTATAGCGGTGTCACCAGTTTGTCTTCCAGATCAGGTTTTTCCCCACAACCAACACGTGAACGCAGGGCTGTCAGACGTCCGGTTTTCTCATTGCACCTGAATGCATCACAGTGTTTACGGCAAGAGACGCTGAGAGCTAAACTAATTAACAACAGTCAGGATGAGAACACAGAGGCTCTGAAGAGAGGGCTCTGTGTTAGTAGTTCTTGAACCTGGGAGGTTTTGTGGGTTCATGTGTAAAACCGGAAGCCTGGAGTCATGTGTGTTCAATGTTTTTCAACTCCAGACTTTGTGGAGGATTCAGACCAAGTCCGTGATTTTGGGCGTCTTTCCTTCTGTCCAGGTGAGGTGGGGATGTTGTCTCCCTGTGGGGCTCTGGTCCCATCCCGGTTTGTCAGAAGACATGAAACACAGTGTGAGCTTCAGGGAACACGGACAGAGCCAGAACTTCCACAAGCAAAAGGCCGTCAGGGTCTGTCTGGTTCTGGCTTCAACTCAACTCAATGGTTCAGATCAGATTAATGGTTCAGATAGATAACTGGTTCAGATTTCAGTTTAACTGTTCATGATCAGATTAACTGGTTCAACTCAGTTTAATGTTCAGATCAGATTAACTGGTTCAGATCTCAGATTAACTGGTTAGACTCAGTTTAACCTGTTCAACCCCAGTTTAACTGGTTCAATCAACTCAACTGTTCAGATCAGATTAACTGGTTCATCATTTAAATGGTTCACTCAGTTTAACTGTTACTAACTAACTGGTTAGATCAGATTAACAGTTCAGATCAGATTAACTGTTCAATCATTTAACTGGTTCAACTCAACTCACTGGTTCAGATCAAGATTAACTGGTTCAACTCAGTTTAACTGTTCAGTCAGATTTAACTGGTTCAGAATAAGATTAACTGGTTCAGATGTTCAGTGTTAAAGATTAACTGGTTCAAATCAGATTAACTGGTTCAATCAGTTTACTGTTCAACTCAGTTTAAACTGGCAACTCAACTCAACTGGTTCAGATAAGATTAACGGTTCAGAATCAGTTTAAACTGTTCAACTAGTTTAACTGGTTCAACTCAACTCATAGGTTCAGATCAATTAACAGTTTCAGATTCAAGATTATAAATTTCAACTCAACTCAACTGGTTCAAACTCAGTTTAACTGGTTCAGATAAGATTAATATGGTTAGATCAGATTAACTGGTCACTTGTGCGTTTGCGTTTAGTAATTAAAGGAGTGGTTGACTTCCTCTGTGGCACTGCTCTAGTTATCTTATTTTAGCTTAGTTTATTCTTAACATAAAGGACAGAGCAGAAAGAGAAATTTTCACACTACCAGCTCCTGTAGCTCATGATAACACTGTAAAGCAGAAAGTAATCTTGAGTTCATTCCTTCTTCCGTTGTTTAACAGGATTTAGAGGAAATGGCGAGAGGGAGAGAGGACTTTCTCCTCACTGAGAAGAAGAGGATGGAGGAGGAGGAGGAGCTGCTGCATTTTCAGGATGGGACGAGCTCACAGCCTTCCTGCTGAACGAGGAGGTGTGCAATCAGCGTGGGAACATCAGAGGGCGGAGTTTATCTTCGAGTGGGCTGAACACCTGAAGGAAACTCCTCCCATCCACAGACAGGGTGAGAGCTGCTGTCAGAGGTCAAGAATTGACCCTGGCGATCACTACGGAGGCCCGGAGAGGAACATTTTGTTTTTTATCAAACCTCTACATTTGTTTCTGACTGTTTAAAAGTGTGTGATATTTGATCAGCTGGACTTTTCTCCACCTTGTGTCAGGTCGACATCAAACACAACCAGCGGCGCTGGTCGACAGCTCTGTCGACCGTTCTGATTGGCTCCCCCGGCCCCCCCTCGACCGCTGGCTGCTGGCCCACTGCTTTGGCTCTGCTCTACGCGTGGGAGACCCGGTACCTTCCAGTTTATTGGTGGAGAGTGCAATGACATACATCCGCAGCAAGAACGACTCTCGTCAGGCCTCCCCCGGCTGTAAGTCAGGCGGATATTTGTCCATTGGAAAGATTGGGAAACAGAGCTTCCAAGTGAAAATACTTACTCAGATTGTGGGAGAAAGCTTCGTTTGAGTTCACAGCTACAGATGATGAACAGACCCACGATGATGCGTTGTTGTGTTTCAGGGGCAGCCGTCGCGTGTCTCGGCGCTCTGTACGAGCAGCTCGGCCGGGTATCTCGGCGGCTTCCTTCAGAGACACTCTGACACCTGCTGAAGGCCATTGAAGAGCGCGGAGGATCGTCTTCCTCTGAACGTCAATCTCTGTGACACTGTCGCACAGAGAACAAGATGACTCACATCTGTGCAGCAAAGTTAATAAAAAGTTAAAGGTTAAAAACTAAATGAGATTTTGAAATGACAACTTCATGTTGAAAAATCAAATTTAAATAACTGAATAAAATAAATGAATGGTTTGTTTTACAATGAATTTTAAATAAAGAAATGAACTTTATGTATTTCAAGCAAAACAATGGAAGTTCAAAGTGCTTGAAGAAGAACCACAGGTTTAAAACCTACTCGACAAAAGGAAGGTTTGTGCTGTCTAAAAAAAAATTACTTATTTATAAAACACTTCTCGCTCAGGGAGAGTAAATAATAAGATTATTTAAAATTAAAATCAAATTAATTGGTATTTAAACATTTCCAACCCTGAAAAGCAGCGACCTGTCCTCGTCCATTGTCAGCGATGAAGGTATGAATATTTAAGTTTTCCATGACAACGTGTGATGTCACAGAAACAGCCCTCTTCTTGTAGTTATCTGAGGTTCAGACCAGTTGACCAACTTCAGCAGTAGTACAAAGATTACGTAGCTACTTTTTTATAAACTGTAAATCACTCCCCCGCTCCTCTCCCTTCTCTCAGTCTCAGGGTCGCTATGAGATCATGTTGAGTGTGGAGAAGATCCTGCGAGGTTTAGGCGTCAGCGCTGTGTGCCGTGTCACTGTGAATCATACAAGGCGGCGAGGACCTGTCTGACGGACCGATCCAGTGCTGTGCGCTGCGCGCCACTAAGTGTACAGTCTGACCCTTAACCCTTATTTTTTATTTTATTATTTCTTTATTTATTATTTTTTTATAATTTATTTTCTATTTAAAAAATACTATTGAAATTTCTTATTATGTAATAATTATTGTTTATTAATTATTTTTATAATTATTTTATTTTATTTTTATTTCAATTTTTATTTTATTTTTATGTTTCTTGTTGGTGGTTCAAGGCCCTCTGACTTAAACGGTGATGACTCAGAGCGAGCAGCCTCTGTCTGACTGCGGGGAGCGTCTCAGATCCCTTCACTACGACCTTGTTTCCTTCCCTTGCGTCTTCTGTGTGTCTGAGTGTTTGGATGTTTACACGTTTATTTACAAACCTGCTGATGTCTGTGGTTGTCCTCGCTCCCTCACAGCAGGAATAAAGAGGAAGTATTGGTGTCACATGACCATTGTGTGGAAAGCTAACAGTTCTGTGTCTCGCTCTGTCAGTTGTTTGCATGGCTGCAGAGAGGCGGTTCCTGTGGACCAGCGAGCTGGAGGAAACGTGGCACTCTGCTGTTCAGAGCCTTCGAAGGATCCAACTACAACGTCGAGTGTCTGTGGCCAAACTGCTGGGAACTTCTGCTGGTCTGCTGGAGCCCAGGCAGCCAACCGGTACGGGGGGGGGGGGGGGGGGGGCAGGAGCGTCAGGCTACTGGGGGGAAGAGGGATATCAGTTACTTCAACAGTTTCTCTTGGCGCCTCCTGCATCATGGAGAGTCAGCAGAAACACACTTAAGTTCAGATTTTCTTAAGTTCGGAGTTAATTTCTTTTAAAATAAAAACAGTTGCACTAAACACCCCAAGTCTACTCCTTAAGGGTTTCCTTAAAATGTTCACTTAAAGTGTAAGGGTGTTCTCCTTATCGTAGTCTTATACTTAAGGAAATCACGTGAACCTTTAAACCTGAAGGAGTTGTGTGCGACCGCCCGATGTTTTAAGATCACGTCTGGGTGTCGGTGTCAGGGGAGGTTAGCCTAGCTTAGCGCCGCCTGGAGGCAGGGGGTCTTTAATTATTTGATCTGATCAGTCGGTTTAATCGAAGCAGATTCATGACTGATTTTCGGAGCTTATTAAGATTGTCAAACAAAGATAAGTGTCAGATTTAAAGTTTGTGTATGAAACAGTGTATAGTTGTTTTTAAAGAATATGGTGATGTAGATCGGGGGTGTCTCAAAGACTGACCGACTCCCTGCTGTTCAAGGACTCCAGTCTTATCCCATCATGCTCGTGTCACACAGGGAAGGTGGTCACTATGTTTAAATGAAGACCTGAACCTTTTTTTCCACAGCAGCGCCGAGGCAGGGAGGGGGGTCGAAGCTCTCTGGAGGAGGTGTGGATTGTTGACGGCGGGGTTCCTGGGGGGCGGGGCGGCTTCCTCCGAGCAGCGGAG
>NW_019174820.1:1519148-1519665 GCF_002260705.1 Seriola dumerili | reverse complement strand
CCGAGCCAGCGGAGACATGTTGAAGGGGACGAGCTCCGTCAGCAAGGACATCCGCATCGGAGTCACACAGGTGGGTAATCACTCACTCACCTGAGGAGCAGATTACAATGAGTAGACTCAGATCTCACCTCCTCCTCCTCCTCCTCCTCCTCCCTCCTCCTCCTCCTCCTCCTCCTCAGGCCTGCGTGGTCTTCGTCTCCACCCTGGGAGGCTCGTGGTTGGAGGCGAACCTCCCAGCCTTCCTGTCTCTGCTGATGGAGCTGGCGTCCCACGGCCGAGCCACGCAAACGCCGGGCGACGCCGTGGTGACCCGCCGCTGCGTGTCCTTCGTCCTGAGGAGCACCCTGGGGTCTCTGCTGGGAGAGAAGGCTCAGACCAACGCCGCCAAACAGCTCTGCCTCGCCGTGGCCTCACAGAGACGAGCCATCGGTGAGCGGGGGGGGGGGCACAACCATTACAAAACAAAAGTAGTGAAATGAAGTTAAATAAATTTAAATTAATTTAAATTAATTAATTT
>NW_019174820.1:1486703-1519123 GCF_002260705.1 Seriola dumerili | reverse complement strand
GAATCTCGCCCCGAGTCATCTCCTAGGTTTTGTGTCACTTTCCTGAATGTGAGGCAGCCCTGGGTCTCTGCTGGGAGAGAAGCATACGACCAACGCCGCCAAAACAGCTCTGCCTCGCCGTGGCCTCACAGAACGAGCACATCGGTGCGGGGGGGGGGGGGGCACAACCATTACAAAACAAAAATAGTGAATATAAGTTAAATAAATTTAATATTAATTTAAATTAATTAATTTTATTCAAATTAATAATAAATTAAATAAACCATTTGTGCGTGTGTGTGTGTGTGTGTGTTGTGTGTTGTGTGTGTGTGTGGTGTGGTGTGTGTGTGTGTTCAGATGCACTCTGACTGATGGAACATGGAGACCAGAGTTTCGTCTGCAGACGTCTCAGCCAGGCAGCATGTGTTGGTCTGCTGCCTGCTGAACTGGGAGGACTCATTCAGGGACTGGGATCCACTGCCGCCCCCCCTCACTGACAGTAGCACAGGTCTGACACACACACACACACATCACACACACACACACACACACACACACACGCACACGCACAGAAGAGGAGGACGAGGAGATATTGACTGGTGAGAAGAAAATCTGTCGTCTCTATCTGTTACATGGATGTGTGTGTGTGTGTGTGTGTGTGTGTGTGTGTGTGTGTGTGTGTTGACACATGCAGCCCTCCTGGACACGGTGATCTCCGTCCTCCTTCACCCCGCCTCCTCGGCCCGGATGGCAGCCGCCTGGTGCCTGCGCTGCGTTGCCATGGCGATGCCGTCCCAGTGCTCCCTGCTGCTGGACCGCTGCGCCGAGCGGCTGGTGGCGCTGAAGTCCTCACCTGAAGCCGTGGCCGGGTACGGAGCCGCTGTCGCCGCCCTGGTGGCCTCAGTGCAGCACTGCCCCCTGGGAATACCACACACCAAGGGCAAGGTGGGAACATGCACTAATGTCATGTGATGTTTCATATTAATAACAATAATAGTAATGATAAACTTTATTTCTCAGACAAGAGATGCAGCTCAAAGTGCCTTACAATAAAAAATAAAACAGTGCAATAAAATAAAGCTGGACAGAAGGACAATGAAAATAGAAAATAGAGAGACAGTAGCTGATAAAACATGTAAATGAAAATAAAAACACAAACCAGTAAGAAAAGTCAAATATAAGAATTAATTGAAATAAAGAGGTTTTCAGCTGTTGTTTAAAAATGTTCACTGAGCATCTGTGATTGTAGCAGAGCTGACAAACTTTACCAGAGGAAGTGCAGACAGTGTTTTCTTTACAGTTTAAACGTACCTGGCTCATTATCACCTGTGCAGGTGGTGCTGGGTCTGGCTGAAGACCTCCTCCGCTCCGCCTCCCAGAACAGTCGCATCTCCCTGCAGAGGACTCAGGCCGGCTGGCTGCTCGTCTCCTCTCTCATCACTCTGGGTACACACACACACACACACACACACACACACACACACACACACACACACACCGATCAACCACAACCTTTATCTTATTGTGTATTTTGCTGTGTGTGTGTGCAGGACCTGCCGTAGTGGAGCACCACCTCTCCCGCCTCCTCCTCCTGTGGCGGTGTGTGTTTCCTGCGTCACTGAGGGAGCAGGAGATGGAGCTACGTCGAGGGGACTACTTCACGTGGCAGGTTACGCTGGAGGGACGAGCAGGGGCGCTCTGTGGTCAGTACACACAACACTGACTACTTCGTGTGTGTGTGTGTGTGTGTGTGTGTGTGTGTGTGTGTGTGTGTGTGTGTGTGTGTGTGTGTGTGTGTGTGTGTGTGTGCGCGCCGTCTGAACTGTGTTTCTGTGTCTGTGCAGCGATGAAGAACCTGCTGCTGCACTGCAGGGAGCTTGTCACTGATGACATCATCAGCCGCCTGCTCACGCCGTTGGCCTGCGCTGTGGCCCTGCTCACCAAGTCAGTACCTGATTGGTCAGATTGTTGTTGGTTTTAGGGCAATCTTCACAAAAATCCTCATTATGAAATTATTATTATTATTATTATTTATTTATGAATCACGTTTTGCTTTTTATTCACGACTGAAATACAAACATCATGACGACACAGATCACGACCTGCACTGAGGGAAATCAAAATAATAAAAACAAAAGACGAAACACAGGAATAAATAACCAAACAACAAATGAATAAACAAAGTAAACAATAATTTAATACATACACTTGTTTACATTAAGTTATCCATCTCTACACTGTCGAGACATAATGACCCCGCCCATCACCCCAGAGCGTCATGTGGCCTTTCCTCTCTGGATGACATCACCTCCATCAGAGGCCGCTATGAATCCACAACGCTGCTGTCGTTTCCCCTGAAAAACCATAAACACGTCTTTATACCACTGAGTCACTCAGAGGTTTTTCATGGATCCAATAATATGCAGTTTGTCAAGATCTTCTTACATCCGTAATGTTTTTGAAGCAGCTCCAACAGAAAGCAGCCGGATCTTTACAAATCTTCTACTTTATTGTCATAATTTAAAAATGTATTATAATGATACATGAACAAAAAACTTTGATATTCTTGGACAACTCCAAAAACAATGTATATCCTGTTGGTCCCAGCTGTTAATTTTCATTTCAGACACAGTGTTGTAGGTAAAGTGTTGGACTCTGCGTGGAAGACATGAAATCATTATTATCGTAATTATCATTTTAATGATTATTATTGTTATTGACAAAATAAAAATTATTTATGTTTATGTACTGCATTTCCTTCTCTCTGTGTGTGTGTGTGTGTGTGTGTGTGTGTGTGTGTGTGTGTGTGTGTGGGGCTCAGGTTGCCTGCTCTCCTCAGGTCGTACAGCAGTTCTGTTCGCAGCTGGTCGCTCGTCTACAGACTGAGAGTCTACGAGCTTCTCGCTCTGCTGCCTCCACACACCTACCAAGGTGACGACACACCTCCTTCACTCTGTCCTTAATCCTTTCCTTCCTCTAACACTCGTTCTTCTTTCTTCTCTCTCCTTCATCTCTTGATCCCATCCAACACATTTAAACAGATTTCTGTTCTTTCTTTTCTTTCCCTCTTTCCATTTGTGTCACTCCTTCCCTCTGTCCTGTCCCCGTTACCTCTTCTTTCTTCTTTTCATCTCTTTCCTTCCTTCATATTTACTTTTCTTCCTCGTCATGTTTCTTTCTTCTTTCATTTTGCTTCCCTCCTTGTGTGTGTTCCTTTTTTTTTTTTTTATTATGTCCTTCAAATGTTTAAAATTAAATCTTCACCTTTTTGTTTTGTGAAATCCCAAATGAGTCATTGAAACACAAAAGAAACAAATCGTCATGTTGAAGCTGAACTCATCAAATTTGTTGCATTTTGCGTCAAAATATTCGTTAGTTAATTAATTGATTAATCGACCAATCACTTCAGCTCTGCTCCTAAATGATGACCTCTGCCCTCTGTCTCCACCCGCCCCTCCTCCTGCAGAGAGTTTTGGTCTGGTGATGAACCAGCTGGTGACGGATCTGTCCGGTCAGGACAACCTGAACCAGCCGTGCTCAGACCTCACCCTGCTGCCCCCCCTCTGTCACCACGACGACCTGCTGCTGGTCGGCCCCGCCCTCCACGACACGGACCACAGATACATCGAGGAACAGGTGACGCTCTGTCCTCCACACTTACACACAAACTGTTCACTGCAGAGGAATAAGAACCAGTGTGTTTGTGCTGCAGCTCCACGGCAGCAGTGTGGGGGGGGGCTCTCTGGACAACGACCCCTTCAGTCTGTGTGAGAGGAGTGATGAAGCTCCCGCTCCTCTTCCTCCCCCCGTCGCTCTGACCGCCGCCGCCGTCCGTCTCTTTGGAGCTCTCTTCCCCCACATCATCTCCGCTCAGAGGTGACCGACCCGCCGTCACTAGTACAGGGCCAATAAAGTGTTACCTTTAGTGAGAGAGAGCCTCCTCTCTTCTGATTGGCTCACCCACCTGTTGTTACTAGAGTTCAGTTCTAGAGAGAAGAGAGATGTAAAACTACACTGAGATGGTTTTTATATCTTGTGATGGATCAACAAATATGAAGCGTCGTCACAGACTGAACTCTCCAACAGTAGATGACACTGTTGAATTTTCTCCATCAGCTACAACATTAAAAATGCTGCTTACACGTTAATGGATCACCAATAATAATCCCATAATATAATCTGCAGACACTTCTGTAGATTTCTACATGTTATAGATGTTTATTGTATTGTATATGATACTGTCTGCAGTATAGTGTAATGTGGTTGAGAGTCTGTGTCTCTGTCAGAGTGAAGATCCTGGAGCAGTTTGTAGAAACCGTGAACCAGCTGAAGGGTCAACGGCAGCAGACCGTCCAGACACACGTCTGTGCTGCCCTCTGCAGTCTGCTCAAGGTACTACACCTGTCAGCTGGTGTGCGTGTGTGTGTGTGGAGAACAAGTGCAGGATATTATGTGTTTCTAATTGCAGATGGTCTGTTCACTCCTGGTTGTCACTTTTGTATCATAATGTCTGTGTTAATCTGTGCAGTTGTATTGTCTGTCCACTGGGGGGCAGTAGGACTCTGCCCCAAGCTGACAGTCATAAACCTCTGACATATTCTCACTTTATACGTTAAATTTGCACCACCTAAGAAAAACCAAACCTCCTCCTGCTCCTCCTCAGAGCCAGGGCAGCGTTCGGGGCTTCCTGGGGCCAGAGGAGATCCGTTCCCCGGCACTGTCCCTCCTGTCGGGGGCGCTGGAGAGCGTCAGTCCTCTGCTGCGCTGCCTGGCTGTTGAAGGTCTGGCCCGGCTGGTTCAGGTGGTCGGAGACCCCGGCTTCACCGTCTCCGTCTCCCTGCTCTGCTTCGACAGGTGGGTGGACGTTGGCGCTGAGTCGAGGACAGACAGCGGCGTTTATGTTTATTTTATTTAATTTTTAATTAATTAGCCGTGAACCTTCAGCTGTTTTTGCTCCGTCTCCACAAGTCTTAGTGAGACGTGTCGTTGAAGGCTAAATTTTATTGCTTTTGTTTGTTTGTTTTTTTGTCCCTACGAAGGATTAGAACTAAATTGAAATCATAAATAAATTACATAATACACCCCCCCTTTCCTTAAGTTAAAATAAAAACCATGAAATATTTTTAAAAAAAAAGAAATCAGGTGACAAAGGGACATTACAGGTGAGTGTTAAAGAGAAGTTCAACACGTGTTTTACTCTGAACACAAATAAAGTGAAAGAGAAGACGAACGTGTGTCACGGCTGGAATCTTTTTCATTTTTGTCCAGTTCGTCATCACACAGTAAATATCAGCGTGAGAATGGAGAAAATCCAAACCACAAAAACTCATCGTTTCTCGTTTTCTCTTGAGATAAACGCGTTTAAATTCTTCCACCAGACTTCTGTCGTCTTCCAGCGGTTTGACAGCAACACTTCCTGGAGTATTCAGATGTTAACGCTTCAAAGATTGTGGCTTTGATGTTAAAATAAGAACAGCGAAAACAAATCAGCACAAACAGAGACAGAGGAGAGCGACATGATGAACCAGAAATAGTTCAAAAAGAGTTTTAAATAACCGTGAGAACAGGATCCAGATATATCTCAGTGTGTTTGAACTGGTGAGTCGGTGACACTCTGATCTAAAATCCTCCCGACACAAAATAAAATCAGTGTCATCATCTGGAGCCGGACGACGTCACCTCGCCTTCATTAGACCAACGATGAGATAAGAAATAATCCAAGCTTTTTCATTCCTCCGCGCCCCGACAGTCAGAGCAGCGGCCATCTTGTTTTCAGGTTGTCCGTCCGTCTGTACGTCTCATTCTCGTGGACACGATGTGTCAGTGACGCCTCGACGGAACTTCTTCAGATTTGGCAAAAACATTCGCTCAGACTCAAAGATGTACTGATTAGATTTTAGTGGCTAAAGTTCAAAGGTCACAGACTTACGAGGGGCGATCTCATCGACAATGAATATGACACAATGTCATTAAGAGGATATAAGTGAAGTAATAAAAGCATCGATCATCTGCATGAAACCTTAAAGACACAGCAGCAGAGAACAAATAAAGACAAACAACATCATTTGAGGAGGAAGTGTGAGCGGCGGCACTTTGAGTGACAGATTAACCTGCACTGGTGGTTAAAACTACCACACCTACAACCACCGCTGCTGCTGCTGACTGCTGGTCCCTGTGTTCAGGCTGAAGACGGCTCGGGACGCAGCGTCTCGCAGTGGCTACGCTCTGGCTCTGGGGGCGCTGTACCGCTACACCGGAGGAATCAGCTCACCCCAGCACCTGTCCACTTGCCTGGGAGTCCTGTTCACCCTGAGCCAGGACAGCACCTCACCTGAGGTCCAGGTATGGACTCTACATATATACAGTCATGTTTGTGAGGATCAGCCAGTGAGGTGATTCAGCTGCTGTGGTTTGGACCTGATCCTAACTCTGCTGTCCCTCCGTCGGGTCCAGACCTGGTCCCTCCACAGTCTGTCCCTGGTGGTCGATCTGTCCGGCGGTCTGTATCGCACCCACGCCGAGCCGTCCTTCACACTGGTGCTCCGGCTGCTGCTGTCGGCTCCGCCCACCCACCCCGAGGTTCACTACAGCCTGGGACGCTGCCTGCACGCCCTCATCACCTGCCTGGGCCCCGACCTGCAGGGTACGGCCCCCACCACACCTGAGGACACAGCAACAGAGGAGATGTCAGGAAGTCTCTGAGTCAGTGTGTGTGTGTGTGTGTGTGTGTTTGTCAGGTGATGGCGCGGCGGTGTCCGGTCTGCGCTCCAGCTGCCTGGTGGGATGTGGAGTGATGCAGGCCAGTCCCGACTGTCTGGTCCAGGCCAGAGCCATTTCCTGTCTGCAGCAGTTGCACATGTTCTCACCTCCGCACGTCAACCTGGCCAACCTCGTACCTGCCCTCTGTGTGAGTACACCTGAAACACGCTGCCTGTCCGTGTGGTCGTGTCCCATCATCTCCCTCTGCTGGCGCCATGACATCACAACAACACACACCACAAATAATAAAAAAAGGAGGGTTGAAGTGTGTGTGTTTTGACCCTGTCTTGTGTCTTACAGGAGATCTTGTTGGATTATTCCATGTTGGTAGGTCTCTCTCAGGCCTGAAGCTGCTGCTTGTCTCTGTTCTGCTTCTCTCTCTTTTCTTTTACTCCCTCAACACTTTTCTGAGTTTTCTGTTGCCGTGGAGTCAAACTGGGGAACATAAACATGTTTTTTTTGTTTGTTTTTTTTTCAGTTCTTTATTTAAAGGTTCTGCAAACGATTGTCACTGCCTCTAGATGTCGCACTAGAGCCCCCCCCCCCCCCGTTACGAAGCTCAGTGAACGTGTCACTAAACACACACAACAACACAAGAGACAACAAAAAGCAACCTAACTACAAGTAGCACTGCTGTGATGTGCTCCACAGCAATGCTGACAGTTAGCCAGCTAGCGATAGCAACGTTCATAATATGTGTAACAGGAAGTTAGCTAACATTAGCATGTCTACTGTAGCTGTCACTAATGAAAACAGACGTGACATTATGAAGCATCAAGTTACTGACACATGGAGGAGAATTAGGGATGGGGATTGATAAGACTTAAGGGAATCATTAAGCATAAAGGCAAATGATGCTGATGGATAGAACCAGTTGGAACCGGTTCTCGATTCCCATCCCTTGTCCAGCTGGAGCCTTTAGCAGCTTGTAGGGTTCTCCTCTCTGTAAACCAGACCAGTATCAGCTCCACGGTCGGACTGGGGAATAAATTCAGCCTTGGAATGATCAGCTGGGACTGGCCGCACCGATGACACTGATGGAGCCTGTAAAGACTTAAAAAACTGTATGGACATTTTGACGGTCCACCGGCCGACCAGGATCTGAGCAGGTAGTCCTCAGTCCAGTCCACCTGAGCTCTGGTCTCGTCTCTTTCTTTGTCTGAGGACTTTTTAGATGAAGACGTGGTTTCTTCTTCAGTGGTGGAAATTCTGGAAGGTCACTTTTACCTGAACGCTGCACTGTGTCATCTCACCTGTAGGTGGAGCCTGTGTGTTTATAAACATCAGGTGGATCAATGGTTTAACAGGACAGGCTCACATGCACTAACATGCACACGTTACTAAAACCAGGGCCAGAGAAACTCAGATTACATCACACTCAGAGGGGGTGTGGCTTCGTTCTCTGCTCAGGACGCCATTACTCCACTATGTCTTTACAGAGAAAACTGTTGTTTCAGATCTCGTTTACAGAACCTTTAAAGGATCATTGAGAACATTTCATCAATTACAGAGAAACAGCCTCACAGTTAAAGTAATAGAAGTATTAGAAGTGTGCAGGAAGTGAACAGCAGGAACTCTTCCCTTCTCAACATCCTGTTTCCATAACTATTTAACAATCCAAAAAAAGGATGTATATTAACCAAGGTATTAACATGTTGGGAGATGATCCAGTAAGTTCATTAACCAACATAAGGTGAGGCTGTGACGTCGTATGTAGGAAAACCATTTTGACCGTAACTTAATCTGTGAATCTGTTCGTTTTTTTCAAATGTTTTATTTTTTATGATTTAATTATTTACATTAGAAAAACAGCAGATGAGTCTGAAACTGAAAGTCTGAAACAGACGGGACCGAGTTTCACCTGCAGCGTGTAATGAAACACCCAGAGAGCCGCAGATCACAGTCTGACCTCAGATCAGAAAACAAACCTCGGCTTCACCATCTGCTTCACTCATCATTCACACTTTTTTAACATTCACATTTTTCAGACTCTGAGAAACTGAGACTTCATTTATAACTGTCATGAATATGGATGTTGAGAGTTTTTTTTTGTCTGTTGTTATGAAACATGTCGGCAGCTTTTTAACAGTTTCCTTCATCGTGTGTTTCACCTAATTTACTTTCACATTGTGCAGCTAACTCAATAACACCGGCACCATTCCTGTTGCACACCTCACAGCATCCTCTCACAGTGAAACTACTCAGTGTTTCCTCTGGAAAAAGCTCATCTGATTATTATCGCTGTTTATATTTGATTGATTAATCTGTGATCGATCGTACAGCTGATAAAACTTCACACGGAGGGTTTTTAAGTTGCTGCTCAGAGACATTAGACAGAATATTAATCAGTTCATTAGATTAGTTATTTGACATTAAATATAAATTTAAATAAAAATTTATTTTATAATTTTTAAGCAAAAATCTCAAATACTTCCTGGTTCCAGGTGAGAAATGATCCTGCGGGTTGGACAAAGGACGTGAGGACGTCACTGTGAGCTCTGAGCTCCGGGAACTCGTCATCTGACATTTTGCAGATTATTAGAGAAAATAAGTGTCAGATTGATCAGTATTGATCAGTATTGATCAGTATCTGTAAGTTAAAGTAAACAGTGTTTATTGTCTGAGTCTGGAGGAAACACTGTCTGTAGCTGCATGCCTCCTCTGATAAACCTCAAACCTGATCACATCTGATGTCCAGGTATAAACTGTGTGTGTGTGTGTGTGTGTGTGTGTGTGTGTGTGTGTGTGTGTGTGTGTGTTTTGCAGGCCAACCTGTGCAGCTCGTACCTGTGTCTCCGTCGGGCCGTGGTGGCGTGTCTGCGGCAGCTCGTCCAGCGGGAGGCGCTGGAGGTCTCTGAGCACGCAGTGACTCTGGTCAAAGAGCTGCCGAGACGAGACAACACACAACTCGGTGAGACTCACACACACTCACACACACTCCAGTGGTGAAAACACAATACACGTCACCACTTCACCCCGACCCTCCTCTGTCTCTGAGCAGACGTCACTATAAAGGAAGTGGGTCTGGAAGGAGCTCTGTTCACTCTGCTGGACCGGGAGTCAGATCCAGGTCTGAGGAGGGACATCCAGGAGACTCTGGTCCACATGATGACGTCCAGCGCCACCAGTGGGAAACTGGGACACTGGCTCAAACTCTGCAAAGACGTCCTGTCTGCAACCACCGGTGGGCTGAACCGTCCGTCACCAGTTTTAACCACTTGATATCAAAATAGTTTTACACTAGATACTTTATTAAACAGATAATCAATAATTTAATTAGTAAAGAAGTTAATTGGTGTCTAATGATACTAAAATGTTTTGTTGCTGAGTCCAGACGGATCACGATGCTGCATTAATCACCACAACACAGTATTCACAGTAGATAGAGGTTTATGAGAGATATGCTATATTATATTATATTATACAATATTATCAACTTTTCAAAATATTATTGACCAAAAACATTTTATTTGATCTGATTAATGAATAAACAGATTCAAATTCTATTTTTTAAATTACATTTCCTTTCAACCTTTTTTTAAATGAGCTTTAGAAACGTCACATTTGTGAGTTGTACGTTTTCATTTTGACGCATTTGTTCAAATCTTAACTCATGGTCAATTTACGAGATTTTTCTGGAGCTTTTAACCACATCTTGAGGTTTTCATCAGCAGATGAACTCACTAGTTGCCATCTTCTGACCTAAGTTTGGGAAGGTTTATTGCAGATCATACATGTGAATGATGAAGATCCTGAGAAGCTGTTTAAAGCTCTGGAGAAACCAAGTAAGTGGACCTTGAGTTTACAACTTTCACTCTGACTCTCCTCAGACTGTCGGGCTCCAGTGGAGGCGAGTCAGGATGAAGAGGAGGCGGACTCCAGCAGAGACGATGACTCCTCTGCTTTCAGAGCCCGGCCCGAGTCCGGCGGCCCGTTCACGGCCCTGCGTTGGGCCACGCGCCGCTTCGCCATGGAGTGTGTGTGTCGCATCATCGCGCAGTGTGAAACCGCCGACCCGGCTCACTTCGACATGACTCTGGCTCAGGAGCGACGCCTGCACGAGTCCACCGGTAAGACCCCCGCCCTGACCCGGGTCAGCCTGTGCTGCTGGACGCCTCACATCTCAGTGACCTTTCACCTGTCTCTCCTCAGACTTCCTCGTTCTTCATCTTGGTGACCTGGTCCGAATGGCGTTCATGGCGGCTACAGATCACAGTGACCAGCTGAGGCTGGCGGGTCTTCAGACCCTGCTGGTCATCATCAGGCGCTTCTCAGCCATCCCCGAACCGGAGTTCCCCGGTCACGTGATCCTGGAGCAGTACCAGGCAAATGTGAGGACCCGTCCGTCACAACACAGCGTAGTGTGAACTGCTTGTAGCAGCTGTTTCCTGATTGGCTATGATTATTTTCACTATTGATTAATCTGTTTATTTGTTGGTCATTATTGTTATTGTTGTTATTATTATTATTTAGTTTTCTGTTAATGGACTGATGATTCGGGGAGTTGTAGTTGGTTCTACAGTGTTAATTTGTCCTCGAGACAAAGATGGTGAACAGACAAATTTATATGTAAAGTCTCGAACTATGAATAACAGCTTCTCCCTGAATGTTCCTGTTGTGTTTTACCAGCGCCAGTAAAAATACATTCAGGTTTTTACAGAGTTTGAACGTTTCTTTGGGGGAGGTGTCGGGGGATAACGGCGCTCCCTCTCAAGCTCTTTACACGGATCCAGAGGCTCAACAGGCTCAACTTTAAAAAAAAATACATGTTGCAGAATGAAAACGGTTCATGATGCTGAAGCAGAGGAGGCTGTGGATTTATCTTGATCTCAGTTTGGTCTCGAGAACTGTGAGAAACTAGTTTCACAGCTCTGGTGACTCGACTGTAAAGCTGCATTAAACACTGAAATCTCCTTCAGCTAGAAGATCTTTGATTAGTGCAGTTCATAGACTGTGTGTGTGTGTGTGTGTGTGTGTGTGTGTGTGTGTGTGTGTTTGAAGGTTGGAGCTGCTCTCAGACCAGCCTTCACTGCTGACGCTCCTCCTGATGTCACTGCGAAGGCCTGCCAGGTGATCAATCATCAATAACTTTACTGATCCTGATTGACAGATTACTGTTAGAATCCAGATTATCTGAGGTAAATCCTGCAGGTTACCAATCACCTGGACTGTTAGACTCTGAACATCTGATTGGCTGCTGAGACAATGAAAATGATCCCACTGTAATCTGCTTTAACCTTTGACCCCGTCCTCTCCTCTCCAGGTCTGCAGCGCCTGGATTGCCAGCGGTGTCGTCAGTGACCTCCGTGACCTCCGACGTGTCCATCAGCTCCTGGCCTCCTCATTGGCTAAAGTCCAGGTCGGGAGTGACACGTCCAGCCAGCTGTACAACGAGGCCACAGCTACCATGGAAACACTGGCCGTCCTCAAGGCCTGGGCCGAGGTCGGTCTTAGTCATTTTTGTTGTGATGATTTAATTATTTTTTTTATGCGGTGAAAACTCTCAGTAGATGATTGAGAAGAAGAAACAAGATAATAACTGAAAGACAGAAAGAAGAAAGAAGATATTATTCTATAAACAAGATTATAACTCATGGAAACAAGATAATAACTTATAAAAGAATAATTATTTCCCAAAAATACTTGTCTCTGTCTCTGACTTCTTTTGAAACCTGTAATACCTGGTTTAAATGTTTGTTGAAAAGTTCCAGAGGTTCGAGAAGCAGCAGCTCGTTTGTAGAATTGATCTGAAGTGATTTCGTGTGTCTCAGGTTTACATCGTGGCCGTTCAGAGGAGCAGACAGAAGGAGAGCCCTGGGAGGACGGCCGACCTGTCAGTCTCCTCTCTGGCCAATGACAGCTCGAGCTCTGAGTCAGGAGGGGCGGGCCTCCTGAAGTTGGTCCAATCAGATTTGTCGACGCTGAGTCGTCTGTGGTTGGCGGCGCTGCAGGACTACGCCCTGCTGACTCTGCCACAGGAGTACGCACCACAGCTACCTGCGACAGGTGGGACGCCCGGGGGGAGGAGGGGCTTCCTGTTGGACCTGTTGAGCTGTGACATTTGTTTGTACAAGTTGTTGTTTAACTTTTCATTTTAACAGTTCATTGACATTTTGACATTAGAGAGTTTTCAGGTAAATTAGTGAAGAACATTTAAACTGATGTTTCTGATTCTTTCCACCCTCGTTCCCAATGAGGAAGTGAAACCATCAATATGTTGTAAATATCAGAGTCTGATCATTTTATTATTCACAGTCACTGTGAGATCACGACTGCAGCCATTTTGTTTTCTCCTCCTCCTCCTCCAGGAGGCTCCTTCTACACAGCAGAGACCGTGAACCAGGCCAGAGCTCACTACTCCTCCTCCTGGGCTCCCGTCCTCCACGCCACCTCCCTCTGGCTGCACAGCACAGGTCAGCACTCCTCCTCCTCCTCCTCTTCCTCCTTCTCCTTTTTCTTCTTCTTCTTCTTCTCCTCACTCCTCCTCCTCCTCCTCCTCCGCCTCCTCCTCTTCCTCCTTCTTCTTCTCCCTCCTCCTCCTCTTCCTCCTTCTCCTTCTTCTTCTTCTTCTTCTCCTCCTCTTCCTCCTTCTTCTTCTCCCTCCTCCTCCTCTTCCTCCTTCTCCTTCTTCTTCTTCTTCTTCTTCTTCTCCTCCTCCTCCTCCTCCTCTTCCTCCTTCTCCTTCTTCTTCTTCTCCTTCTTCTTCTCCTCCTCCTCCTCTTCCTTCTTTTTCTTCTCACTCTTCCTCCTCTTCCTCCTTCTTCTTCTCAGTCCTCCTCCTCCTCCTCCTCCTCCTCCTCCTCCCTGCCAACATGGACAGGTGTTAAACAGTCAGGTGTGTGCCTCAGGTTTTGTGATGTCAGACGACACACCTGCCAACCTGTCCAGACCGGCCACGCCCACCTCCATGGGACAGACTGACTCAGTGGGCGGAGCCAAGAGTCCGGAGGACGTCAACGCCGACAGACTGCACCTCATACTGGGTAGGAAACTGGTTTCAATGGAAGTGAAAGCAGGTTCCAGTTCAGTCCCAGTAAAGCGAGTTGTGTGACCTCACAGGGATCAGCGTGGAGTTCCTGTGTTCTCTGCACTCCCACGACCAGATGGAGAACATCACGTCGTGTCTGCGAGCGCTGCGGGCGCTGCTCGACGTCTCCTGGCCCCGAGCCAAGATCGGAAACGACCAGGTGAGACGCAGCGGAGCCGGAATCCAGACCAGGATGTACTGTAGACCACAATCCAGAGTCCAGACCAGAGTCCTGAACCACATCAGAATCCAGGCTTTAATTCAAGACCAGATTCCAAACCAGAATCCAGATTGTTCAGATCACATTCAAAGCTAGAACTAAATCCACATTAGAGACAGTAATCCGGTCCGGTATCCTAAAGTCCAGGTAGGGTTCCTGAATAGAATCCAGAAGAGTCCGGTCCAGATTCAAGACTTGATCCAGTTCAGAATCCAGAACCAACTTCAGGCTAAGAGTCAGAGTTTAGATGAGTTGGACAGAACCACGTGTCGACTGAAGCAACGTCATGTTTGTATTTTTACTTCCTGTTTGAGTTGAAGTCTCACGGTGACCCCCCCCAGGCTCTGCCCCAGGCTCTGAGTGTGGAGCTGCTCAGCGTCCTCCACAGACTCATGGTGACCAGAGAGTCGGCGTCCGTTCAGCTCGCCGTGTTGGATCTGCTGCGACAGATTGTGGCGGCTGCTCAGGAGCACGTGAGGGAGAAACGCCACAGCGCCGAGGGTAAACGCACAAACAAGAGACCAGATCAGGGGGGGGGGGGGGGGGGTTAGTGTTGATTCACTGGCTCAAGACCAGCTCGTCTCGTGGTTCCTCCGCCCGCCGACAGTCAGAGCAGCAGCCATTTTGTTTTCAGGTTGTCTATTTGTCCGTCTCATTCTCGTGGACACGATATCTCAGTAACGCCTTTTTGGAACTAATTCAAATTTGGCTCAAGTGTCCACTAGGAGTCAAGGAGGAGCTGATTAGATTTTGGGAGTCAAAGGTCAAAGGTCACAATACACATTTTAGCCATTACTCAAGATTTCACACAGAAATTATGACACAATTTCACACGTGGTTCGTATTTAATGACTCTGGATAAACAGGGATGTGACCTGGAACTAGTCCGAGTGGCGGAGGGATACGACCACGAGGAGGTGACTGTAGTTGTACAGACAGGAGATATATAGCTACATCTGGTGTATATGTTTTACATCGTCGTCTTCCTGTTTGACTCTGTGCTCCAGTACGAGTTCACATCGTGACCCGGATTCACGTGTGACCGACTGACGCCGTGTAAAACTTTATTGCTCCACAGTGGATGACGGCGCGGCGGAGAAGGAGACGCTGCCAGAGTTCGGGGAGGGACGGGACACCGGCGGTTTGATTCCTGGACGCTCGCTGGTGTTCGGAGCGCTGGAGCTCTGCCTCTGTGTACTGGTCCGGAAACTCCCACAGCTCAGCCCCAAACTGGCCGGAACCAGTCCAACTGGTATGAGGGGGGGGGTCACTGGGAGGAGGAGGCAGCACGAGGAAGAGGAGAAAAGATGAAGAGCTGAAACATTGTGTGTGTGTGTGTGTGTGTGTGTGTGTTCAGGTCCTGGAGGTTCAGTGTGGAGTCTGACGGACAGCGACTGTCGGCTGGTGGCGTCGGCTCTGTGTGTCCTGTCTGAGCTGCCGTCCGTCTGCTCCCCCGAAGGTAAGGCGGGAGTCCAGGCCACGTTCCTGATCCGAGACCCATAACCTCAAAACATATCTAGACCAGAATCCAGAGGAGATTCCAGAACATAGACCAGAATGAGGGACAGAATCCAGACCAGAATATACTGTAGACCACAACCCAGAGCAAAATACAGACCAGAACTCAGACCAGAATCCAGAGTCCAGGCCATATTCCTGAACTGAAATCACATCAGAATCCAGGCTAAAATTCAGGACCAGATTCCAAACCAGAATCCAGTTTGGAGTTCAGACCAGAATCCAAGGCTAGACAATAATCCAGACTGGGATCCTAAAGTCCAGGTAGGGTTCCTGAATCGAATCCAGGCTAGAATTCAGACAGAAGTCCAGAAGAGTCCGGGCCAGATTCAAGACTCTAGAGCTTGATTTGAATTCTAGTTTGATCCAGGTCAGAATCCAGAAAACTCCAGGCTGAATTTTGGAATCAGAGGTTTAGACTCAGACCAGGTCCCAGAACTACAGAAAGAGTTGGACAGAACCAGGTGTCAGACTGAAGGAGGCAGATCTTATAAAACTTTAATAGAAGTATGAGGCTCCTGTAACTTCATCATGTGTCAACACACTTCTTCACTCACTGCTCCAAACGGATCCGCTCTCATTCAGTAACTGATCCGTCCAAATACGTCACATTAAAGAAGTAATGACGACATTTCATTTCCTGTTTGAGAATAAATAGATAAATAAATAACAGGAGCTCTCTGATTGGTCCGTCCTCCTGCAGGCAGCGTGTCCATCCTCCCCACTGTCCTCTACCTGCTGCTGGGAGTCCTCAGAGAGCTGGTCCACCTGCCCGTCACACACACAGGTACCACACACACACACACACACACACTCACAGTTATCAGGGAAAATCAGAAGAAAGCAGTTTATAACAAGAACGTCAGCGACTGAGAAAACAAACAGAAAACTAAACATTTGAATTTGAAACCAGTTTCTCTCTCGTAGTTTTTTGACACTTTTAGCCGAGAAAAACAATAAGAAAGAATAATAACGAGAACAAAAACAGTAGAGATCCAACAACTTCTTAACATATATAATAGAAAAAATGAAAACAATAACCATTTTTAAAAAGTTTAATAATAATTTAGAAAGATAAAAGGTAACGATGAGAGGAAGTGGAGGAGAAAACCAGTTAAAACATGAAAATAATAAAATAAACGACTTTAGTTAAACTTCCTCCTTTAACATCTCGACCTCCAGGTGTCCCAGCCGCAGGCTCAGGGGGCGGGGCTTGTCTGGGTGTGGTGGTCCAGGCGGCTCTTCAGGCTCTGAAGTCCGTCCTGACGTCTCCGATGAGTCGACAAGAGAAGAGTCGAGGAGCCTGGAACCTGCTGCTGAGATCAGCTCTGAACACACTGCTGGGGCTCTGGGACACTGGTACACACACACACACACACACACACACACACACACACACGCACACACACACACTGCAATCATTCATTTGTTATTGGTAAATGGTGTGTGTTTGTGTGTGTGTTTCCAGGGGACTCTGGCTGTGTTGTGGACCAGATCAGCCTCCTCACAGCTCTGACCGTCTTCCTGCTGTCTGCTGGTCCTGACGTCTGTACGCTAGAGCCTCTGCACGCGCTCTGTGTGCAGCGCTTCACCACCAGTATGGACGCCAAAGACTCGATGGTCAGTATCACACAGAGAGAGAATGAGTGTGAGCACTTTATTAGGAACACCACACTGACACTGGAAGCAGCATGAACGGGAGAACATGGTCAGCAACAATACCCACCTTCCCCAGGAGGCCCGCCTTCACCAGGAGGCCCGCCTTCACCAGGAGGCCCACCTTCACCAGGAGGCCCACCTTCACCAGGAGGCCCAGCATGAGGAAATGAAATGATAGACCTCTGTGGGAGTTTTCAGTTGTGAACTCGGGAGGAACGACAGTAAATCTCTTTCCTCCTGCAGGTTGTGAGTCGCTGTTATCAGCTGATGACGTCGGTGTTTCAGGCTCAGCCCGCCGTAGCCGTCCCGTACATCCAGGCCCTCGGCCCGCCGCTGGTTCGATTCCTCCAGGTACTGAACCAGAACTGGCAGGCGCACCACACAGGACTGACCTGAACTCTGAGTGTTTAAGGACAATTGTATTGATTAGACGATGTGTTCATGGTCTCATGTGACTCCTCCTCAGAGGGCAGAGAGGAGTCGACCTCAGAGTCCAGAGGAGCTGCTGGGAGTCCTGGAGGGGGTCCGAGCCCTGGAGGCTCTGGTCCAGGCTGCTGACGAGTCCCAGCGTGAGTAGAGTCAGGAGCAGAACGCAGTAGAACGCAGTAGAACACAGTCACAGGTCACTTTAATGGTCCCAGCGCCTGTGACTCACAGTGGGAAATAAAGAAAAGAGATGTAAATAACAAACGTCTGTCTCTGTGTGGGACCTCAGGCCCTCAGCTGGCAGCCATCTTGCTTCCTCTGCTCATCTCCTTCCTCCTGGATGAAAACGCCCTCGGCTCGGCCCCTGCAGCGTCCCGGTCTCTCCATGAGGCGGCGCTCAAGGACCTGATGCGTCTCGGCCCCCAGCACTCGGCCGTCTTCAGGTACACATCACACACTAATCTGCCTCTGGGTAGAGTGTGTGTGTGTGTGTGTGTGTGTTTGTGTTTGTGTGTGTGTGTGTGTGTGTGTGTTTGTGTTTGTGTTTGTGTTTGTGTCTGTGTGTGTGTGTGTGTGTGTGTGTGTGTGTGTGTGTGTGTGTGTGTGTGACTTCAAGTATGAATACACTATGACCTGAATACCCCCCCCCCAGGTCTCTCATTGCGTCGTCTCCTCACCTCAAGTCTCGTCTGGAAGCCGCCGTCAAGGGAAACCAGGAGAGCCTGAATGCTAAAGCTAGTGGCGCTAACCCTGCCACCCGCAGCGCCGCCAAGTCCTCCCCCAGCATCACACTCAAAACCAACTTCCTGTGAGATGAGCCGACCGCAGATCAGCAGCACCGAGGTCGATCTCCTGGAGCCCGTGCTGCGTTCACTGTCCCCCGGGACAAATGCTACTGCATGAAGTCAATTGGGCGTATCGCTAACCTGCAGGAAAAACAACTGTTATGACATCATTTCCTCTTTCACTAAAGAGAAGAGGATCTTCTGTTGTTCAGGGCGACGATCATAAACTTCCAAACACTCCACGCTGCACGTCACTAAATCACACATCATATCATTGAGGCGTAATGATTTCACATATCACGTCTGCGTGTCCTTGAACGCAGCTTCATCCTCCACCTGAAACAGTTGGTTCATCTTTTGGCAAAAGAATTTTTTCTGAATCTGAAACGCTGCTGTTTCTGACGTCAAGAACGAACCTTCAGCTTAATCAATAACAATTATAACAACTGATTAATCCATCAAAGTTATTGATCAGATATACAACGTGATGTTCTGCAGCTTCAGCTTCTCCAGTCTGACAGGATTTACAGACTGAATTTCTGTGTGACTCAGCTGTTGTTCAGACAGAGGATAAATGTTGCGTTCAGGGGCCACAGCTTACAATTAAAATCATCAGTTCAGAGTCTGCCTGTGTCTGAACAACAGTCCAGAGACCAGAGAGTTCAGTTAACGTGAAGACAGGAAACCAGACCACGTCACGTTAGAGAAGCTGGAACCAGAAAACTCTGCTTCAGTTTTTACATCATCAGTTCTTCTGTTGCTCAGTGTAAGGAAGGATGTTTACCTGCAGCAGGTAATAGGAAACTGTTTTAACTTTAGGTCTTATTTCATATCAGACATGACGAGTATGAGGAACCTGATCCTGATCCTGATCCTGATCCTGATCCTGATCAGTTCAGAAAGCTGTAAATCTTAAATCGTAAGTTCTTCCACAGGAGATGACGATGACGAGTTTCGTTTTTTTAGGATGAAAATCATCAGTTTTAATGATCTTATCACCTATTTTTTATGTTTTATTTTAACGTGTTATTCTGTTCTAGTTCTTCTGAGAATCCAGAGAATGTGAAGAACTTCGATTTATCAGCTCAACTCACTGACAGATCAAAGTTTTCAGCTCCGTCACACTGAGACCAGATCAATGATTTTAACAAACAGGAAGGAACGTGGCGTTTGTTTTACTAAACAGGGAAGTTTGAATGTTTGAAAGATGAACTTGAGTTTTATTTTTCCAGAAGTGGATGTGTCGTGTTTTGGAAACATGATACATGACAAAGTTTAAAGCTCCATATTTTCTTCTTCTGTGTTTTATTTGAAGTGTTGATCCATCAGAAGATATAAAAACCATCTCAGTGTAGTTTTACATCTCCTCTCTCAGGCTTCTCTCTGGAACACTAGTAACAGCAGGTCTGTGAGCCAATCAGAAGACAGGAGTCTCTGAGCCTCTCTTCTGATTGGCTGACTGTTTTCTGAGTGATCCAATAAAAATATAGCAGATTTCAGGTAAAACACTCAGAGAAACTAAATCCTGCAAGGTTTGGATGGTGGGTCCAGGTGGGCGGGGCTTGGTGACTGCTTTGTTGTGACATCACAAAGTTCCAGAAGTCCTGACGGCTGGTTTTAAGGCTCAGTTTCTGAATACAGGCTGTGTGCATTTCTCTGTGGACTGAGGCTTTGATACTTTCACAGTATTAATATAGAAGCTAGAGCTGATCTATAATCACACTACACATGGACAGAGACCTTTACACTGGAGGAGCTTTAATATAAAACTGAATGATAAACTCAAGACTAGTGTGGAAGTGAATTAGAGCCACAGGGGGGAAGTAACTTTGTGAAAAGGTGAAATGTTGAGATTAAAGTTGGAAAAAGTTTTAGTTAAGAGAAAAAGAGAATTATAAACTTTAATTAATTGGACCTTGTAGTGTCGTCAGGCTGATTCCAGACCTCTGGACCGCTGCCGGTGTCTCATGTACGAACCGGTTCAGACCCGACACATTTCTGCAGTTTTGAGTTACTCAACTCTGAACTCCCCTTGAAGTGGGTGTGTGTGTTTATTTTACCAACCAGGTGGTGCCAGGTGGGTGGGTGACAGCGAGGCTGGTCAATTTCTACTCTCTCTAAACTCCACCCACCTGGTGCCACAACTACAATGAAACAAACGGCAGCAGTCCACCTGTCCGAGCTGTGTGATCAGGTGTGTCAATGAGAGGGAACATTCAGCCACTCCAGACTTTTATTTTGAAATATCTGTCATTTGGATGTACAATCTGATGTTGGGAATAGAATAAGCTTCTTTTCCTGTGTCACCGATATCAAAAGGAGGTCAGGGGTCAAAGGTCACACTTGACTCATCGTGTTTGACCCCTAAATGAATGTCAGTAACAGAAGAGCTGGAAGGAAGAGATGATTTTATTTTTCTAGTAAGACGACAAATCATGAGATAGTCGTATGGTAGCCTGTAAGGGACAGTTTAGCTTTCAATAGCACTTTAGCTTAACAACACTACAACATGGTAAAATCAGACTGCTCGTGTTTTCTGCAGTTGGTTTAAATAATGTAAGTTTAGTTATAAAGGACTTTTATTGTCTAAATGTGAATATTCATTTAAAAGAGTTTAAACATCGACATTTAACACGCCTCAGATTTACCTGCAATAATAACATTAACCAGGTGAGCTTCAGTCTTCCAGCTTCAGCAGCTTCTCTCTGCTACACACACACACACACACACACACACACACACACACACACACACACACACACACCAGTTGCAGGAGTGTGTGAGCTCACCTGGCCGTCAGTACAGGTGTGAACTGAGTGAATGAGTTAACGTGGTTTTCTAACAGCGGCGAGTGAATAAAACATGTTTTTCTTCTAATTCAGGCTCCAGTTTTTCTTGATCCGTCTTTAACGTGGGTCAGTTCATCAGTTTATATTTGTCTTTAATGTCCAGACGGAGAACGCGTTCTCTCTTTTATCACTCAAAGTTACACAGAGCGAGTTATTGAAAGGCAGATTATTAAAATGACCATTTAAGATCAAGATACACAGAAATCAAACAACTGAATTTTTATGAATCAATCTGACTTTCTTTGTGTTTCAAATTTCATACAAACAATGGAACACAAAGAGGTTTACAGAATAAAAACAATAAAAAACAATCTGGAGATAAAATAAAGATAACACAATAAAATACTAAAAATAAGGGAGAAAGTGTTTAAGTGAGTAAAACCAGAAGTAAAGTTGGGCATTAAAAGGAAAACAATCCAGAAAATAAACAGAATAAAAGGACATACCAGTACAACAGCGCAAATAAACCGACAAACAACAAAATGACATTCAATTAAAAGCCAAACTACAGAGGCAGGTCTTGAGTTTGGGTTAAAAAAAAAATCAACGCACTCGGCTGCACTTTTTCACTTTTAATTGTTTAAAAAAATTCTCAAAATAAAATTACTTTACAATTTCTTATGAAATCTATTGTGTTTCAGAGGTTTATGCAATCAGGAATTTAAGGTTTGAATATGTCAGGTAAATGTAGTGGAGTGAAAATGTGATGAAACTAAAGAGGAGAGAAGATTTAAAACAGACAAAGTTCTTTAGATGTTCATGTGTTTTTTTCCACCATTACACTTCCATTGGTTTTTATTCATTTCTGAACAATGTGACAATCAATTATCAGACTCTAACTTGAGTGATCAGTGAAAATCCAATCAGCATTAACTTTAGTCTAAGTTACATTATTGTTGAGTGGTTTACAGTTTCACACAGCAATAATAAAGCAACAATTTAATGCGTGAGACTGATTAGCTAAAACTAACAGTTCAAATGTGAACAGAAAAACAGCTGGAGAAAAATGCACACAAGAAATAAAAATGGAGAAAAACTAAAACTAAAATCAATAAAACAGATTTTTTGAATTTGTAATTTAAAAATTAAATTAAATCAAATTAAACCTTCTAATCAAACACAAGGCCAAACATGAGTTTTCAGCTGGAAGTGTTGAGACAAAATGTCAGTACATAGTGAAGCAGCTCAGTGACACACAAGATTTAAGAAATATGTAAAGTAGCTTTTAAAATTGAAACACGGTGAGAATTTTTTCCAAGAAAACTGTGCAGACTTTAAAACACACATTTCACACCTGACTCTGTTCATGTTGTTTGGTTTCTGTGTTTGTAGAGGTTGTGAAACACTTTGGAAACTTTATCTGAACAGAGAAACTGCTCCAGATGCTGCCTTCAAGTGCTGTCAGAAACTCCATGGTCATCAAGAAGAAACATGATTAAACCATTTTTTTTTTTTTTTGTTGTTGTTCTCACCAGTGTATACAAAACACCCTAATAAAATGCACCCAAAATATAGATCATTCCCTGAAGAACCAACGTTTGTTATTTAATAACAAAAAAAACCAATGACCTTACTAAGCAGAAATCATCTGTCTCATTACTGGCTACAGTTTATTCTGTAAATATCACCAAACTTCCTTCAGCAAATAACTGCTGAATCATTTTTCTCAAGCTGTCACTAATGTTATTGTTAAAGTTCTGAGTATGGACATTAAATTCTACCCATTAACTCTGACTGTGTAAATAAAACACGATCATGTACCATGTTCTTTGTTGTCTTAATGTTGAAATCACAAATAAATCATTTCAATGATACACAATTATATTTCTTAAAGTATAAATAATAAATTCTTCTTTCATAACTTGTCTTTCATGATCACATCTACCACAACAACCGACTCCAAACCTGACAATGTTCATATTGAAAAGCTTTTATTTGATACTTTAGCTAATATTAGATACAGGAAGTGTGAGTCTGTATAAACCAAACAAATTCACATAGTTTTTTTAGTGTTGAAAAATTAATAAAATATTCTAAATTCAAATTATTTTTTACTTTTTATTTTGGCTTTGTACTCTTAAAACTATTTATAATGTTACATGACATTACAGCAGCATATGTATTGTATCTTACACTACTGAATTTATAGTTTTTTGTTTAATATAATAATAGTAAGAGACAGTAAAATGAAAAGAGTGTCCCGCAGCGTAAATCAACTGGATGCTTTTCTATGAGCTGTAAGCGACACCATCTTACTCCAGTGAATTTGTCTCAGTGTCTGAAAGATGTTTTGATTTTTTCTTGCCACCACTGAACCTATTCCCTCGTTTTAAAAGTCAGTCCTCATTTCTCCTTCAACGTAAATGAGCAGGGACTTGGACTACTTCTCCTTTCTTGTGGCTTTGACCGTTGAGGTGTTTCTTATTTCCGAGCTCACTTTTAGCCTCTGAACGCGGCAGCTTCGGTCGGCTCGGCTCTCCATTTCAGTCCGCTCCGTATATCGCCTCCTCACCGGCCGCTCCGACATCTCTATACCCGTTTAAAAGAAATGGGAACGCCTTGATTTAACCCCCGACATCGGCGATAATAACAGCTCCTAGACCTCCAATTGGACCCAGAAGATCACATTTCGTGCTGCCGCCGATCGTCTCTGTGCCGAAAAGAAAAAACGGTGAGTGGTTCGTCTTGTAGGTAAACCCGGAGCCTGGGCCGGTGTCTCCAGTGGTGGGTGTCCGCGGCTGGGCTGCGGCCTCTCAGCTCTCCCGGAACTCGAGCCCCGCGGCTTGCGTCTGGAGTCCGAGGCCTCGGATGTAGTTAGCTCACTAAGTGGACATTAACGACATATTTAAAACACATGAACCGCGGTAACCGTCGTGTGTTTGGGTGAAACGCCTCAACAGCGAGTGTTTTAAATCGGCAGTAGCTTTGGTTTTATTGAAAAATTATTTCAGCTCGCGTTTGGGTTAGCTAGCGTGGTGCTAACCGGCTAACCGGAGCCAGCTCTGCGGGTTTCGTGGCTTGTAATTTATTTCTGTGCTGAACGACAAACAAACGTATAACTTTGTCTGGGGTTGCCGGGTTCCTAGTTGTATGTTTGGGAGATTTTCCGGCAGTTACACTTTGTTTTACCGCCTGACAACAGCGCAGTTGTTCACCAGCTAACGGCTAATGCTCGGAGGCTGGCAGTGAGTGAGTGTAACTCGGCCATAAAGCCCTGTGGTCCGGGCTGGACGGCTCGCTGCGGGGCTTAACGTCGCCAGCAACGTAGCCTGCTGTATCCTCTTATGTTGATGTGTGTCTGATGAAATAATTAGGCTCCTTAACGTTGTGCCTCGGCCAGATGAGGAAACGCGGGGTCACACTGCCAGCTTTGTCAGGTGTTTACTCATAACCAGTGTGTCTGTGGCCGAGTTTCTCACATTGTGTAAGTTTGGAGTCACAAACAAAGGAGGTTTGTTCCAGCTGGGCAGAAGAATATGGAAAATAATCACGGCCACCTCAAGTCTTGATTTCAGAGTTTACACAGTGGCTGCTGCTTGTTTTTAATGTCACCGGATGATTAATGTTAACACCAGAAGCTTCTCTCAGCAGCTGTTCTGGAGCTTTCTATCATATCACACTGTTTTCCTCAGCAGTTGGAGATTTCATTTGTATCTGAGGACATAAAGAACTTTTAATCAATGTTGGCGTTATCTCCAGTTTACCAGATAACTTTACCAAGTTATTACTTAGCCTCTAATTGTAGCAAATGTCCATAAATTGAATTTAGTCTAAACAACAGCCCAGAAATCCAGAGGAACATAATGAATCATGATCTGACTCAGAAAAAGAGAAACTTGTTGAGATAAGTTGATAAATGTTTATTTAAGTGGATGATTGAATGTTGTTACATTATCCCATTAACCATCAGTTTATTAACAAGAATATGTTGTTTTCAGTAGGTTTTCCAGAAAACAACATATTTCAATTCCTAAATAAAAAGAAAGATCTTCATCTATTTTGCTAATCATTTCATTGTTTCAGTTATTTTTGCTTCCAGCTTCTCAGATGTAGGAAGTTGATGGTCGGACACAACAAGACGTTTTGAAGACGCCTGTGGGAAATTAAAAAGGTGTTTATAGACCAGATGATTAACTGATAAAAATGATGGTTGTTTGATGCCAAAAGTAACAAAATGCTTCACAGGATTAAACTGTCACATTTCAGGAGTTGAAGCCAGTTAATGTTTATCACATCTGTTTGTCATAAAATCCTCCAGCTGGACCCAGTCATCAGCTTGTTTTCTGTCAACGGCCGATAAACGATTTAACAACAAATTTCACTCCAGAGAGTAAATTCTTCACCGTAGAGCTGAGACGATTGATCGATTAGTCGATCAACAGAGAGTCTCATGTAGTTTGATGATAGATGAATTATTTTACCTTATTTTTAAGTAGAAATGCCAAATATACTGTAACTACAAGGTGTGAGGATTTTTTCTTTGTTATAAAGTTGTACTGTAAGTTGACTGTTGGCTAGTGAAAAAAATCTTAAGATGTTGCCTTAGGTTTTAAGAATTTTTCACAATGGTCCAAATGATTAATTGATAAATAGAAAATAATAATAATTAGCGATTTTCTCGATAATACAGATAATCATAAACTGTAGCCCCGGTTAATTGTGACGTTACCGTCGGTCTCGTTGGTGCGTGTGCTTCTCATGGAGTAAAGGCTTCAGTCTGTGGTGTGTAGCAGGGATTCTCCAATCGATTTCAGTATGACTTTATTGATCAGGTATCAGCCAGGTGTCTCTGTCAGTGTTTCTGCAGTCACTTCAGGGCTGCAACTGTTATTACAATTATCAATTCATATGTTTATTATTTTCTTGTTTTAATTGTTTTGTCTCTCTGAGATGTTGTCTTCAAACGTCTCGTCGTCGCCAAGCAACAGTCGCATCAGCTGGAACCAGCCGATATCATTAATGATGATGATAATAATAAAGTTGCTGAATAAATTTCTGTCAGCTGATGAATGAGCATTACGTTAACGTGGTCATGGCAGGTGACTGGTCTGTGTCTGACCTCATCGTCCCTCATAATAAAATACAGATAATCTATAATCTGAAATATCAGAATCCCCAGATGTAAATTGGAATATAATCTGTGTCAGGAGGGAAAAGTCTGGACTGACACTTCCTGTCTCAGTTGGTGGAGAAGGGTGTTTGTTTTGAAGCACAGTGCTTTTTAAAAATAAAAGACGTGTGTTTTCCCACGATGCATCTGGAGATCAGTCGATCACCATCTAATTAATCCGCAACTATTTTGATCATTAGTCTAATGTTTGCAGCTCTGAATGCGTCACAGTTGAGTGTTGACCGAACTCAAACTGCTGCAGAGGAACTTTGCCTGAAGAAAACGCAGCATTGAACAGATCAAACCGCAGATCAGATAAACTGACAGTTCACTACAGTCAGATGTGGTTCAGCCGCTTCATGTAGACGTGTTTGATACTCAGCCCCCGTGTCCCTGCTGAAGGTAATCCCATCATCTGATCCCAGGTGTAGACTCTGCTCCTGCAGATGAACTCGACCTGGTTTCCCTCAGTCTGGATCGAGTCTCTGCAGGTTTCGATTGTGATTAAATCGCTCTGTGTTGGTAAATGTCAAACGGCCGTTGTTGTGTTGGTTACAAACAAGACTGTCAGAGCCTGGACAGACTTTAAAAGGCTGAGCTTCAGTCCTGACAAAGAAGGAAAGATGGTGTGTGTGTGTGTGTGTGTGTGTGTGTGTGTGTGTGTGTGTGTGTGTGTGTTTGCTGCTGCTGATCACTGACCTCAATCTGGACTTAGAAAGTGGACACAGGACACCGTGAGGGGTTAAAGGAGTGAAAGCCAAACCCTGTGACTGGTCGGCTTCACTCAGTCCTGCTGTGGTCGTCCCGGGCGCCTGGGGGGGGGGGGGTCAGAACGCTCTCTGGCAAGTTGTGATGATTAATCTGTTGATAAGAGGATCTGTCTCAGCACAGCCTGTTTATATCCAAGCAGACAGACGGTCAGACAGTCAGACAGACAGGCTTCAAATTAGGCCCTAATCAACTTAGCCTGGACCCGGCAGACTCCCAGCATGCCCTGCTGCAGTGCTACGCAACCGGACACAGCAGCTGCTGCGATCCAGAGATACTGGGCTGCCCCGACTTTAAACCTGTGAACCTTTATTTATACTGTCACGCAGGTCGTCTTCATGGCTCCTGTGTTTTCCCGCTGATTTCTCTGAGGCTGTAAAATGAGCTCCTCCTATAAACAAACTTCAGTTACCCAGGAATTATCCACTGCCCCCTGTAAACAAACTACAGTTACCCAGGAATTATCCACTGCCCCCTGTAAATAAACTACAGTTACTCAGGAATTATCCACTGCCCCCTGTAAACAAACTACAGTTACCCAGGAATTATCCACTGCCTCTGGCGTATATCTGTAATTTACATGGTTATCCAACACTGTTCTGTACAGAGGGAAATGTGAGGAAGTGTCAGTTTCTACAGTCGTTCAGAAGCTGCTTGTTATATTTGACTTTATAATATTTCAGCTGGAAAGTGTAAAAATCCTTCAGATTTCCTGAATCACCGACAAAATTTCTTAATTGTTTTGAGTTTACTGTGACAAGCAGCTAATGATCCCTCTGGGGGGAGTTACACGTGCTCATTTTTTGGCATTTCCTTTATTAAAAAAAAAAAGACTTTAACTGAATTAATTTATAAATCAAAATAGTTGGTGACTGGTGAGTCGAGACGTCACCTTTTGATTTTGGAAATTGTGATTGCCATTTTTCACTGTTGTCTTACATTTAATAAACTAAACACTGGTCAATTAATTGGGGAAAATAAATCAACGGATTAATGGAGAATGCATCTTTTCCTTGTCCTTCATCTGACAGAGCGCCCCTCCCTCCTCCACTAACAGCAGTTTATTCAGTTTTCTTTGGGGTTTTCTCAGACAGCAGATTCTTTTCATACAGAGCTGCGTCAGATTTGCATAAGGCTGCTTTCTGTCCACGACTTTTTTCTGTGGATGTGTCGTTGCTCTGTTGTTGGGAAAGGAACCACGTCGGAGTTCAGTCTAATCAGCTCGTTAGATCCTGAACTTCCTCTGTACAAGTCGTAGACACACACACACACACACACACACGTGCTCCGTCTCTTTTACTGCTGTGTGTGTGTTTTACTGTGTGATTTTATTTTTTTAAAGTAGTACAGCACGTGACTCTATCTTCAGATGTAATAATATAATAATAGATTTATTTGTGAGTGTTATGTTTTACCAGAACGTCACAGTGACACACATGTGCTAGAGGGTCCAGGAATTATCCTCCACCCTGCTTAAATTAACATGAGTTATAATAAACCTGTAGAGACAAACAAATACTGTGAGTGGTGAAGTCATCCAGGAATTACACTCTACCCTGCATAAACCAGAGCAAGCAGAGTCATCCAGGAATTATCCATTGCCCAGTAGAAACTACTGCAGCTGCCAGGGAATTATTGACTGCCCTGTATAAACAAGCAAAGTTACCCAGGAATTATCCACTGCCCCCTGCCCTATACAAACAATCAAAGGCTTGAGTTGTCGAGAAATTATCCACTGCCTGTTATAAATAAGATGTCCTGCATAAACTGTTGCAGTCACGCAGGAATTATCTGGTGATTTATATAAACAAGTTAATTCGTCCAGGAATTATCCTCTACCCTGCACAAACAAGTATAAAGTGCATTTGTCCAGAAATTAACCACTGCCCTGTGAGGAATGAGCACAAGCTGTTATCATCCAGGAATTATCCTCTACCCTACATAAACAACGATTAACTCATCATTTTGTTTGTTGTTCTCCTGTTTGCAGGTGAAGAGACTACATGTCCCAGAATCCCCTGTGAGCGCGAGCGACTTCTCCCTTGTCCGTGTTTCCTCTCTCCCTCCGTCCGGTTGGTTGGATGAGTCCCAAACAGCAACAGAACTGTGAGCAGTGATTGGGCGCTGAGCCAGACCGGGTAGCCAACGGTGAGCCAGGTAATTGTGTGTGTGTGTGTGTGTGTCTGTGTGTGTGGTGAAACAACTCCAGGTGAGTGTTTACTTCCTGTGTTTGAGATGATTCATATAAAATCCTTCATCAGGAATCTTTAGGAGACTTTTCACTGTTTGGGGAAAATTCCATATTTTTCTATTTTGGAAGTGAAACGAAGTGAAACCAGCAAACACATTAGAAATGAACCAAATGTTCATTTCATCATCTTAAAACACAGGAAAATAAACATACTAATGTAACTCTGTGTCACTGAGCCTGAATTTACCTTCATGCTGCTTTAATTCCTGAGATCATGACGTCTAAACTGGACGGCTACAGCTGGAATGATGAGTGTTTAAAACAGTGGAGCTCTGAGTGTCGGATTGTCACGTGCTCACACTCTGCTCTGTGGTCTTAAACTAATCTCTGTGAACTCCACGTGTTTGTTAAACTGGGTTTGTGACTCCAGGCTAACCATCATGGCGGACGTGGACCCAGACACGCTGCTGGAGTGGCTGCAGATGGGTCAGGGCGATGAGCGGGACATGCAGCTCATCGCTCTGGAGCAGCTCTGCATGCTGCTGCTCATGTCGGACAACGTCGACCGCTGCTTTGAGACGTGAGTTTTTACCTCTTTCCTGACGAATGTTTGGTGTAGTCCAGAGGTCAGAGGTCACTGACCGTCTCTCTGCTCATTCCAGCTGCCCTCCTCGGACGTTCCTCCCGGCGCTCTGTAAGATCTTCCTGGACGAGAGCGCTCCAGACAACGTGCTGGAGGTGACGGCCCGGGCCATCACCTACTACCTGGACGTGTCGGCGGAGTGCACCCGGAGGATCGTGGGAGTGGACGGAGCCATCAAGGCGCTGTGTAACCGGCTGGTGGTGGTGGAGCTCAACAACAGGACCAGCAGAGACCTGGCCGAGCAGTGCGTCAAGGTAATCAGAGGAGCAGAACCAGCAGGAGGCGTTGATATTCTCCTCTAACGTCACGACTGTGTCTCAGCGGACGTCTGCCTGCTTCAGTGTGAACGCAGCGACCTATAGAATCACATATGACCATGATTTCAACAAGTGCACACACACACACACACACACACACACACACTCCGATCAGCTGATTGTTGTGAAAGAGCTGCTGTGATGTCAGAGCGACAGACAGAACACGGTCTGAATCTGGACTTATTGATCGATTATCATTTAGAGTTTCTGGAGGGAAATGAATCGTTTAGATGAATCGTTATGACATGGTGGTTCGTGGCAGCGCTGACGTGGGTCCAGGTTGACTGAGTGATGTCATGGGTGTGCGTCGCAGCAGGTTAACTGAGGATGAGACGTGATGATGGCGGCTGATCTTGGCTCAGCCTGCTCCCCCGTCGCCCGTGGCGTGGCTCTGCTCCACAAACACAACCATGTGCTGTCAGGCGTTTATTAATACACATCACAGGACAGTTGGCTTCTGTCTTCAGGCCTCAGTTAGTCTCTGATCTGCTCTGTGATAGAGGCAGGAAGAGGCTTCATCTATTTTTGTGTTGTCAGGTGCAGTTTGGTCTCATGTTGATTTAACTTCTCCAGGTTTAATCCAAACAGCAGATATTGGATCTTTCTATCCGAGGGTCAAGTTTTAACTTTGTGTCTGTTCCCAGTGTTTATATCTGCCTCGTCCAAGAGATTAGATTTCTATGACGAATGGATTCTTCTTTTAGTCCATAAATGTCAGGATGAAAAATCACGGCTTTAAATATCTTGTTGTGTCCAAAACCCCCAAAGAGATTCAGTTTCAGATATAAAACAGAGAAAAGGTGAAAGTGTGTCACACTGTAAATGACCTGAGCGATTATTAGATTATCAGTGTTGAATTCTTTCAGTAAGTTTCATCAGTGCAGCAGGAAAGAACTGATCTCATCTCTCTGGTTAAAGGAGCAGACGGGAGTTATTCCTCCGCCCGGCGACAGTCAGAGCAGCAGCCGTGTTGGTTTCAGGTCGTCCGTCTCATCCTCGTGGACACGATGTCTCAGTGACGCCTTGATGGAACTTCTTCATATTTGGCACAAACATTCACTAGAACTCAAGAATGAGCTGATTACATTTTTGTGGTCAACTCAACTTTATTTATAGAGCACTTTAGATACAGCCAAAGCTGATACAAAGTGCTGTACATACAGTAATAACATAAAAACATAGGGTCAAAGGTCAAGGTCACAGCTACCTCCCAAAACACTTTTAAGTAACATTTTTTCTATGACCCAGGATAAACAGGGATGTGACCTGGAACTAGTCTGAGTGGCGGAGGGAGACGACCACAAGGCTTTTTATTGTAAAGTAAAATGAAGTGAAACCACCTGGAAGGAAGGAAATCAAACACTGATTGAGATATTAAGTTGTGGATTACTCCTGAATGCCATGAACTCATCTCCTCGCAGGGATGAACTCTGTTTTTTAAACCTCCCCAGAGAAAAAGCTTTTTAACTAGAATCCATTGGAAACTCAGACACAGAACATGAATCTGTTGATCTTCAGGCTTGAGTGTTTTAACGTCTCTCCAGGTGCTGGAGCTGATCTGTACCAGGGAGTCTGGCGCCGTGTTCGAGGCCGGCGGTCTGAACTGCGTGCTGAGTTTCATCAGAGACAGCGGCCACCTCGTCCACAAAGACACTCTGCACTCAGCCATGGCCGTGGTGTCCCGACTCTGCAGCAAAATGGAGCCCCAGGACTCGTCTCTGGAGACCTGCGTCGAGTCTCTGTCCAGCCTCCTCAAACACGAAGACCACCAGGTAACTACGTCAGAGGAAGATGTTGTGGCGCCGAGGTGTCGAAACACGAACACGTCAATATCACAACATCTGGTTGTATTTTCATTCTCAGCCCTGACATGTGGGACAGAAACAGTTTGTCTTTCAGCAGCCGGTCTCTCCATCTAACCGACTGGTCCCTGTCCTCCAGGTGTCAGATGGTGCTCTGCGCTGCTTCGCCTCTTTGGCCGACAGGTTCACTCGCCGCGGCGTGGACCCCGCCCCTTTAGCCAAACACGGCCTGACGGAGGAGCTGCTGTCCCGCATGGCAGCCGCCGGCGGCACCGTGTCGGGCCCCGCCTCATCCTGTAAGCCGGGCCGGACCTCGACGGGCGCCGCCCCCTCGGCCCCCGACTCCAAACTGAGCAACCAGGTGTCG
>NW_019174820.1:1454203-1481703 GCF_002260705.1 Seriola dumerili | reverse complement strand
TAGCTCCATATTAAATACTTATATATCTGTATGTGTATATTTATATTTCATACATGTATGGTATGTGTGTGTGTGTGTCACGTCTCGTGCTGTCGGTTCTGTGTTCAGTGCATCGAGGGGGAGAACACGTGGAGGGACCTGATGAAGACGGCTCTGGAGAACCTGATCGTAGTTCTGAAGGATGAAAACACGATTTCTCCGTATGAGATGTGCAGCAGCGGCCTGGTCCAGGCTCTGTTCACCGTCCTCAACAACGTGAGCCGCTGCAAACCCTTCACCCCGCCACTACACTCACAAACACGGCGCTGTCTTCAAAGATGTGGAGGTGTGATGTCACGTTGTTGTTGTTTTTCTTTCTGCAGAGTGTGGAACTGGACCTGAAACATGATTGTAAGCCTTTAATGGAGAGGATCAATGTCTTTAAGGCGGCTTTCAGCGAGAACGAAGACGACGAAAGGTAACGACACGTTCACTTTGCTGCTGTGACGCTGGAACGTTTCCCGCTGTGGGACCAATAAACCGTCTTATCATATCTGACATCATCCTGCAGCTCAGTCTGCAGCTTTTCAACCAAAAAATGACTCAAAACATTTTCTGCTTCAATGTGGAAACGAACTGATTATCTTCAACTGTGACAGGAATTTTTTATTATTATCAATAATAATAACTTTATTTATATTTTACTGCTGGACAGAAAATAAAACCAGATAGAGGAGCAGAGTAACATGAATAAAAACATGTATATCAACAAGAGGATCTGACAATTAGTGAAGCGAGGCAATAAAATATGATCAGTAAGAAATAAGAACAATAACTAAGAATAAAACGACGTACAACACAAACATCACTAAAGAATGAGAGAAAGAATGTGTTTTAAAAAGTTAATGAGTTCAGTTACTGACATTTTATAAACCAAGTGATAAACTGAGAAGCTGAATGGCAGATTAATCAATAATAAATGTAATCGTTCGTTTCAGCCGTAATCAATACATGACCCAGTTTTTGTGAGATGATTTCTATTGGTTTCATGTTACGAGATTCAAACATGACGATGTTTCATGAGCTGCACATTTTTGTCAATTTATAGAATCATTTAATTTTGCAAATGATAAAAATTAGACTGACGTGTGTGTGTGTGTGTGTGTGTGTGTGTGTGTGTGTGTGTGTGTGTGTGTGTGTGTGTGTGTGTGTCTGCAGCCGACCAGCTGTTGCCTTAATCCGTAAACTGATAGCTGTCCTGGAGTCGATTGAACGTCTACCTCTGCACCTGTACGACACTCCAGGATCCTCATACAACCTGCAGGTGCGTCACAGTCAGTTCTGGATCCAGGTGTGTTCAACCTGTGAGCTCACACACACACAGAGTTCACACCAGACTGAGTGACTTGACAAACTGTGCGTTAACTCCTGTGTGTTTGTGTCGATCAGATCTTGACGAGGAGGTTACGTTTCCGTCTGGAGCGAGCGCCGGGCGAGACGGCGCTGATCGACCGGACGGGTCGCATGTTGAAGATGGAGCCGCTGGCGACCGTGGAGTCTCTGGAGCAGTACCTGCTGAAGATGGTGAGGACGCACTGAACACACACACACACACACACACACACACACACACACACGGCTGCTCTGCCTTTAATGACGTGTCTGGTTGTTTGACTCCTCCTCCTCCTTGCGGTCCAGGTGGCGAAGCAGTGGTACGACTTTGAGCGCTCGTCCTTCGTCTTCGTGAGGAAGCTGAGGGAAGGACAGACGTTCACCTTCAGACACCAGCATGACTTTGACGAGAACGGCATCATCTACTGGGTCGGAACCAACGCCAAGTAAGAACACTGACCGCAGACACGTTCAGATCGTTAGTTACACTTTCACCTGGAGTCACATCTCATACGGCAGGTGTGACATTATTTTGTGTTTCCAGTCAAATTAAACCTGATTTCACATTTTTTTCTGTCTTTGTTATTAAAATATTTCTGTTAAAGTTTGTTTAAAAGGTGAAAGTTGATGCGTAGTTTTGGCGTGGACTCACAGAGCATCATCACAGCTTCTATTCAATCAAACTTTATTTCTTTTGCCCACAGAACAGCTTATGAGTGGGTAAACCCTGCTGCCTACGGCCTGGTGGTGGTGACATCATCGGAGGGGCGTAACCTTCCTTACGGGCGGTTGGAGGATATCCTGAGTCGGGATAGCTCCGCCCTCAACTGCCACACCAACGATGACAAGAACGCCTGGTTCGCCGTCGACCTTGGCCTCTGGGTCATTCCCTCAGCGTACACCCTGAGACACGCCAGGTAATAAAACAAGCGTACACCCTGAGACACGCTAGGTAATAAAACAAGCGTACCTACATCCTCAGACATGCAGTATAATAAAAATATAAAATGAAACCAGACATTTTCACTTTATATTTAGTTTTCCAGTTAGTTTCTTTCTGCTGTTTCACCCTTTTCTCCCTCCCCCTCCCCCTCCCGTCTCAGGGGTTATGGCCGCTCTGCGTTGAGGAACTGGGTGTTCCAGGTGTCGAAGGACGGTCAGAACTGGACGACTCTCTACACTCACGTCGACGACTGCAGCCTCAACGAACCTGGGTACGTCGCTCCTCCTGTTTCAGTGAACGAATCCTGATGTCGACCAATTCTAAATACGAGCGCTCGTATTTACAGAGAACGAGCTATGACGTGAAGGCAGCACGCGGCCCGGAGCTTGATTTTGTCACGTGTGTCTTGATGGGTGATGTCAGTGTAACCGTGTGGGTGCGTTCTCGCAGGTCGACGGCCACGTGGCCTCTGGACCCGTCCAAGGAGGAGAAGCAGGGCTGGAGACACATCAGGATCAAGCAGATGGGGAAGAACGCCAGCGGACAGACTCACTACCTGTCGCTGTCTGGACTCGAGCTGTACGGCACCGTCACCGCCGTCTGTGAGGACCAGCTCGGTACGGACGCACCACCGCCGTCACCTCCGCCAAACTGGCGAGAACTGTCTCCATACACTGGGAGACGTGTTCCCTCCTCACCATCAACTCACACACTGTAGTTTATTTACACTCTCACACACACACACACACACACACACACACACACACACACACACACACACACACACACACACACACACACACACGCCTTGAAGGAACATCTTGAAATTTGGCAAAACTGGGACTGAAGGATGAACTGGTTAGGTCAAAGGTCAAGGTCACGATGACACTGTTTAGCCATTATTCAAGACTTCACAGACTCGCAGATGGTTCATGTTTTATGACTCTGGATTTACAGGATACGACCATGAGGAGGTGATTCTACCTTAAAGATAAAAAAGATAAATATATATAATAATTAAATGAGGTGAGGTCTTAAAGATTTTAGATATGCAGCTGTGTCCACATCTGGACTCAAACCAGAGATTTACTTCATTTTAAATGAAAAACTTTCAGAGATTTTTCACAGGTTTGTAAAAGGTGACGTACAACATCATGTTTCCTCTGGTCGTTATTTCACAGATTAATAACTTTAAGACCCTTTTCAACACGATCGCACTTCTGTTCAGTAGCTGCTGAAACTCACCTGCTCCGAGGACGTTCACTCAGTCACTGTCCTCATCAGCCTGTCCCTTTAATTACATCTGTCTTTTACACATCAGATGACTGAACCCGTCTCTCCCTCCCTCTCCCTCTCTCTCTCCCTCTCTCTCCCCTCTCTCTCCCTCTGTCTCCCTCTCTCTCCCTCTCCCCCTCTCTCTCTCTCTCTGTCTCTCTCCCTCCCTCCTCCCTCAGGTAAAGCTGTGAAGGAGGCGGAGGCGAACCTGCGTCGCCAGCGCCGCCTGTTCCGTTCCCAGGTGATGAAGTACATTGTTCCCGGGGCGCGGGTCGTCCGCGGCATCGACTGGAAGTGGCGAGACCAGGATGGAAACCCGGCCGGGGAGGGCACCGTCACCGGAGAGGCTCACAACGGTAAGACACGTGAAACTGACCAATAAAACCTTGTGACTGGTCTTGATTACGCAGGAGCGAGGATTCACAGAGCAGCTGCTTTGACTCGTATTTGAAGTGTTTTAATGTCTGACGCCGTTTGTTGACCTCAGGTTTTTAAGAGTCCACAGCTTCCTGTTTCTGCTCAGACGCTCGACTGCGGGCAGATATTTGTGCCAGCGCGGTCTGAATGTGTGAACCTGTGTTGTATTTATCATTTGAAATTCAGAAGCTCAGATTTTGTTGCCAGGGCAACCTGTAGGACCCTGAGCGGAGATCTGTAAAAGATGTAAAGATGGTTTCTTAATTCGCCATGTGTCGTTGCTCAGAAAACTAAAACCTAATTTGAAGAACTAAATGAAAATGGCCTCTGCACATTTTCTAAAATTAATTTTGATAATATTCACAAACAAATTCAAAAATATGTGTCACAAATAGAAAGAAACTTCCTGCTGGTTCAGACATCTGCCCTCAGTCTACAGTCACTCATCATCACTAATGTAATGTCTGTATCACACGTGTCTGAGCCGCAGCCTCATGGTGATGATGCGTGTTCGTGGTACAAAGAGTTGATTCGCTGTGGGAAGGAAACTGACGAGTGAAATCTAGACGGTTGATTGGTCAGAGTTGGATTGATGACTCATCTGCTTTGTAACGTTTTCCCTCTCTGCGGGACGAGAGCTTCTCCAGGCAGCGTCGTAGCAGCACATGATGCGCATCAACGCACCGACACGCCGCGGCTTTTTTTTTTTTTTTGCAGCCGTCTGCACCTGGTTCTGTGTGTGTTCTTGAACGTCCCTCGTGCTGATCGTTTTTTTATGATCAGATTATTAGTTTTTTAGTTTTTCAACATTACAATATCAATGAGGCTGAACACCTGAAGAAGATTATAAAGGGTAAAATAAATAAGAAATAAAAGCAAAGGCAAAATATTCTGCATTCTTAATTATTATTTTTTGGCTTGATAGAATCACAACCAGCTTTCTACTTCAATAAACCTCCCATTTTTCTAAATGTTTTCTAACATCATCCTTTGTTTTGTGTCCTTCAAGAACAAAGTGACGTTTAATAAAGATTTTTTATTGATTAATATTCAAGGATTCCACATCAGCTGCTGAAATTAAATCCAGTTTAAAGCGCAGGTTCGTTGTGTTACACGTTTTAAACTTCCCTCCAAAAGGTCGACACAACATGACGACACCTGCTCAGATGAACTGCCGACTCAGATTCTGTAAAACAACAACCACACACATCTGACTCAGCAAATCTCTTGTTGTTGTTTGTTTTTAATGTGGTGGAAAGATAAAGACTCAGAGCTCCTGTTTTTATTCTTAATGTAAGAGTTGTGAGTGAGCTCGTACAGAGATCAGCGGTCCCCGCACAGTGAGAATGATCCGATCTCTTACCTGTGGACGACAATAATGTGGGCGTGTCCTCCTCTAGCTGACAGCAGGTGATTTCAGGCTGCACAGAGACGGAGCTGTAAAAACAAGATAAGTGGGACAAGAAGGTGAATAAAGAACTTCTCCTTCACCACAGGCGGAAAAAGAGTCGGTCACCTACAAGGCGGTTACATGAGAGCAAATGTGACGGTTTAAAACTTTCACATCACAATAAGAAGACGGGTCACAAAAACAATCACACTGAAATTCAAACACTTGTAGCACTGAAGCGACGGCCCCAGGTGCCGGAGAGGAAACGTAAAACAAACACACCTGTTGTTGTGAATCCCAACAGGTCACCTGGACGGCCGGCGTTAAAGATCAGATCTGAAAGGAAGTGATAATCAACCCCTTCCTTCCTTCCTCCTCCTCTCCTCCTCCTCCTCCTCCTCCTCTTCTGCCTCCTGCTCCTCCTCTCGGTGTTTCTGTGTTTTGATCATTCAGACCTGATGTTGTGTCAGTGAACGCCACCGGCAGCTCCTGTCCACAATCTTTTTTTTTTTGTTTTTATGACTCATGATCCAGGATGAGCGTTAGCGTTGTTCCTGAGTTTGATTTCTTTTCCTTGTGGCTTTGACGCTTTGCTGTTGCCAGGAATATTTTCTACTTTTGCTTTGATTGTCATTTTCTGTGACTGTGTTCATATTTTTCTCTCTCATCGCTCCACCTGGACCAAAAGCTCCACAAGTGGAGTTTAACATGTTAAACACGTTGTTTTAATAAATGATTTTATTGATTTTTAAATATATACAAAAATCCACATGCAAGGTGCATTAAAGGCAGGAGAGAGGATGAAACAATAGAATTGTCTTTCACACATTTTAATTTCAGTAATTACACGAATTAAAAAAAAAATAAATAAATAAAAAAACTACAAACATCCCAAAATAATCTTCCTTCATCCTGGATATTTTCTGGTACTTTGAACAAAATTCACTCAGTATTTATAAAGTATTGAGTTTTATTAACTGTAGGTTATTGTGATAATAACATCCTTTATTGTGCTTTATATAAAACAAATGCTTTAACAGTGCTACTTAAATAAGATTAAATATATATTATATTTATTTAAAAAAACAAACAATTAAAACCATTTCTTAAAATGAAGATTGTCAGAACTAACAAACCTGGAGACGAGCGATCGCTCCGCAGAGATAAAAGTTCATAGATTGGGGGGGAAAAACAAATTTAACTATTTTTATTGATTTGTTGTGACAATGAGACGGATTTGAAAAACGGTTTTTCATTGTTACTTGGAATAAATTTCCTCCGATGGACGGTGCAGTGATCTGGTCCAGTGTAGAGCTGTGTGGAGCTGCTACTCTGCTGTCTGTCTACCTCCCTCTACCACTCTCTGTCTCTGTCTCTCTCTCTCTGCCGGGTCTCTGACATCCATCCGTCCGTCTCCCTCCTATCTCTCTGTCCATCCAGGCTGGATTGATGTAACCTGGGATGCTGGCGGCTCTAACTCTTACCGTATGGGCGCTGAAGGGAAGTTTGACCTCAAGCTTGCTCCAGGGTACGACCCTGAGTCGGCTGCCACAGCGCCGTCACCCAAACCTGTCTCATCCACTGTTTCAGGCCCCGCCTCCTCCACGGTGGGACCCTCCGCGACGCCGGCAGCCAGCGGCGGCACCACCACCACCACCTCCTCCTCCTCGTCCTCGCAGCAGCAGTCGTGGAGCAGCCTGGTGAAAAATAACTGTCCCGACAAGGGCGGGGCCACGTCGCTGGGCGGGGCCAGCTCCTCCAGCAGGAAGGGCAGCAGCAGCTCCGTCTGCAGCGTCGCCTCCTCCTCTGACATCAGCCTGAGCTCCTCCGCCGGGCTGCCGGGCGCGGGCGGCCTGCGCCTGGACAGGAGGGCCGAGGGGCTGCTGCTCGACCAGGGCTCCGGGGTGGGAGGAGTAACGGGAGGCGGGGTCGGCTCTGACGGACAGCAGCAGGAGCCCATCGTCGTGCTGTCATCTGCGGCAGAGGGCGGGTCTGGCTCGGCGTCCAGCTCCGGCACGCTCACGGCCGACACGCCCGCCCCCGGAGACGACGCCAGAAATAAGGACTCATCCACGGCGACCACCGACCCAGCAACGGCCATCTCCATGGGGCTGGTGAGCGTGAGCTCCCCCGACGTCAGCTCGGTGTCGGAGTCATCCAGCAAGGACACGCCTTCCCAGAGGCCTCTGTGCTCGGCGGCTAACGCCCGGCTGTCGGTCAGCTCGCTGCTGGCCGCCGGCGCTCCCATGAGCTCCAGCGCCAGCGTTCCCAACCTGTCGTCCCGCGAGGCCAGCCTCATGGAGTCCTTCGTCCGCCGCGCGCCCAACATGTCGCGCACCAACGCCACCAACAACATGAACCTGAGCCGCAGCAGCAGCGACAACAACACCAACACGCTGGGCAGGAACGTCATGAGTACTGCAAGTGAGTACTGCATCCATACTACACTGATACTACGTGATACTACACTGATACCACATGATACTACACTGATACTACACTGATACTACATGATACTACATGATACTACACTGATACTACATGATACTACATGATACTACACTGATACTACATGATACCACATGATACTACACTGATACTATGTGATACTACACTGATACTACATGATACTACACTGATACTACATGATACCACATGATACTACACTGATACTACACTGATACTACATGATACTACACTGATGCTACACTGATACTACGTGATACTACACTGATACTACGTGATACTACACTGATACTACATGATACTACACTGATACTACAGTGATACTACAGTGATACTACACTGATACTACACTGATACTACAGTGATACTACATGATACTACAGTGATACTACAGTGATACTACGTGATATTACAGTGATACTACATGATACTACATGATACTACAGTGATACTACAGTGATACTACATGATACTACGTGATACTACGTGATACTACGTGATACTACGTGATACTACAGTGATACTACATGATACTACATGATACTACATGATACTACACTGATACTACATGATACTACAGTGATACTACATGATACTACAGTGATACTACACTGATACTACACTGATACTACACTGATACTACATGATACTACATGATACTACAGTGATGATACTACAGTGATACTACAGTGATACTACAGTGATACTACATGATACTACATGATACTACGTGATACCACATGATACTACAGTGATACTACGTGATACTACGTGATACTACAGTGATACTACATGATACTACAGTGATACTACATGATACTACATGATACTACATGATACTACAGTGATACTACAGTGATACTACATGATACTACCGTGATACTACGTGATACTACCGTGATACTACCGTGATACTACATGATACTACAGTGATACTACATGATACTACATGATACTACATGATACAGTCGGGTGTTTGGAATCAGACTGGAAGCAGCAGAAACGTGTCACTAAACATTAATGTATTCTGAACTAACCCATCAGCACTAACTAACTTTAACTATTTACTGTCGACGTCGTCACAGGTGCAAACTTTCATATCTTTGACAAGTTCATGTGAGACGGAGAAAGACTCACGGAGCCGCAGGAAGCCGGACCTGCGACGGTCAGGACCGTCAGTCAGGATCCAGTATTTCAGTCCAAGTCGGTCAAAATTAAAAAAAGATAAATGTAGTGAAACCTTGACTCCGGTACAACAGGAGAAACATGCAGAGAATAACGGTAATAATGCTAATCAGCAGTAACGCCGGTACTTTCTGCGGTCACAGATGTTGTACAGATGTTGTGTCAGTAAGATCCCGAGAGCTCAGTGAGCCGTAGGTGAAGACGGCGTCTGGTCCAACATCCGCCCAGTGACACTGGTCCAGTTTAACAGCCTCAGGTCTGACGTGGTGGAGACCAGGGAGCTGAGTGTGCTGTGATGTGATTGGCTGACTGAAGGTGCAGAAACTGTATCAGCTTGTTTTGCACAGAATTGAGACTCGGAGCGTTTTAAACCTCTGAGACCTGAGGTGGACGTCCCAGTCAGCTGACTGGAGCTTAACGAGCTTCACCTGCTGCTTTGTCTCTTTGGTTTCTGACCGACTAACCGCCCTTTGTATGTTTGTTTGTGTTTGTTTGTTTGTTTGTTTGTTTGCAGCTTCTCCTCTCATGGGCGCTCAGAGCTTTCCTAACCTCACCACCACTGGCACCACCTCCACCGTTACCATGTCAACCTCCATAGTAACCAGCAGCAATAACGTAGCCACGGCCACCACGGGTCTGTCGGTGGGCCAGTTGCTAAGCAACACCCTGACGACCAGCCTGACGTCCACGTCCAGCGAGAGCGACACAGGCCAGGAGGCTGAGTTCTCTCTCTATGGTTGGTGATGACACACGGACAAACACACACACTTTCTATTGTTGTGAGGACACTCTGACAACATGTCCTCACCATCATAGAGAGACACACACACACACACACACACACACACACACACACACACACACACACACACACACACTGCTTCAGCTAACCTGCTGCTAACTCCTCTCACAAGCTAAATATCACATTTAAAGGCTCTCTCTGCTCATATTCATAACTCTGTATTTCTGTGTTGCACAGAATTCAAATACTTTATTTTCTGTAAGTGAATAAACAAGTTAATGGAGCAGAATAATATCAAATGTTACAGTTAAAGTCTGGGACTGAATATTGTTTTTATTTATCATTTGTTGAATGAAACTTTCAGCTCCACTCCCACAGTGACATGTTTCAAAACCTGATTAGAAAATATTTCGTAGAAGAAGAAGAGCTGTTACTCGCTGCTGCATACGGACGTGACATTAAACGAGAGCTGAATGCAGATTTATCAACACCTGGATTTGGGTTCCAGATGTGGCGACAGAGGGGCAAAGCATCGATGAGCTCATTGAAAAGTGTGTTGTGGTGGAACCTAATGTGAGATTTACACCAAGTATGATGTGATGAGTTCGTGGGTCAGAATCTCATTTGGACCTTTGACGTTGAAACAAAAATCCCAACATGTTGATTCATTTCCTGTCAGCTGACTTCACTGATTGATGAAGTGCCTGTGTAGTTCAGGTCTGTGGGACGTTTCTGTTCCGGTGAAGCTGTGTGTGTGTGACGGGTGGATTTTAAGATTTGCTTCTTTCACCTCTTTGAACGATTTGACCAACGTCGTTTGTCTCCACCCGCCTGCCGTAGACTTCCTGGACAGCTGTCGTGCCAACACGTTATTGGCTGAGCTGGACGACGAGGAGGACCTCCCAGAGCCGGACGACGACGACGACGAGAACGAAGACGACAATCAGGAGGACCAGGAGTACGAGGAGGTCCTGGTACAGATACACACTTTGTATTTTTATTTTCTCCGGGTTATAAAATCACGTAGCGACAGGAAGTGAGGATGAGTATGATGAGTGTGTGGCTGGTGTCCCGCAGGAGGAGGAAGAGTATGAGACCAAAGGAGGTCGCAGGAGGACGTGGGACGACGACTTTGTCCTTAAGAGACAGTTTTCTGCTCTGGTTCCCGCCTTCGATCCCAGACCAGGACGAACCAACGTCCAGCAGACCACCGACCTGGAGATCCCCCCACCAGGTACACACACACACACACACACACACACACACACACACACACACACACACACACACACACACCTGGAGTTATAGCTCCATAGAAACAAACTCTTGGTCTAATAACTAATGATTGTTTGGAGTTTATGAAATTAAAACAAACTTTTAGAAAAGAGAATTGTTTTTTAAACAAAACAAATAAACTTTATTTCTTTTTATTTAGTTTTAAAAATGTATTCAATTATTTTACAATTTATTGGTTAATTTTTATATTTTACTCAGAAGTTTCTTTTTATTAAATTAAAACTCATTTTATTCAGATGAATCAAATGTTTAAATCAAAGTTAAATTTGACGTTGCTCCTCTCTCATCTGCTGATTCAGGAACTCCTCGGTCGGAGGTTCAGGAGGAGGTGGAGTGCGCTCCGTCTCCTCACCTGGCTCTCACCCTGAAGGTAAGACCAGGAACACCCAGCACACAGTAACTGAACTGACCCTGCAGGTTCCAGATGTTCTGCTGGGGATCCAAACCAGTGGCGATTGCTCTGAGATGCAAGGGAAGCTCAGCTTCCCCTAAAATGTCAACAGAATAAGTGGTCAAATATGTGCTGGTGTGTGAACATTTCATTGACTAAATATGCGCTAGAACACGTTCCTCTTTTGTTCAGAATCAGCTGCTTATCACAGGTAACCGTCACGACTTCTTCTCATTCATCCCGCAGCGCCACAGCGCTTTACACAGTGTAGACGCCGAGCGTCTCCTGACTTCAGTGGGGAAGCACAGAGTGGGTTGTTCCACTGCAGCCAAACTAGACGATCATTGGATAAATGCTGGGCTTTGTCCCGCCCATCGGACGCTCAGCGTCTCTGGGGGTCTATGGGACAGTGGGCTGGCCCGGACGCTCGGCTTCTGCATGATGATTGGATGATCTGTCTGAGGCTGAGTCCCTTTTTGATTGACAGCGAAATGAGCGAATCAGCGATCTTGAAGTATAAGCATCCACCGGAGCATTTTTCAAGTTTTTCATTCCGTTGTTCGGAGTTGATCTGGAGACGTTACTGATCCTCAGCCACTTTGTCTTTGTTAAAAACGACTAGCGTTGTGTTTGGCGACTCTCTTCTGTCACTCTGCAAATTTACATATAAATAAACGGACACATTTTATGACGTAGGCCGAAAATGAGCTTCCCCTCATTATAAGACCAGCAGCCGCCACTGATCCAAACAGATCAATAAAAGTAAATGCTCATTGTGTGTGTGTGTGTGTGTCCAGGTGGCGGGGCTGGGTACAACCCGGGAGGTGGAGCTTCCTCTGTCCAACTACAAGTCGACCATCTTCTACTACGTCCAGCGGCTGCTGCAGCTCTCCTGCAACGGAGCCGTGAAGACAGACAAACTGCGACGCATCTGGGAGCCGACGTACACGTAAGAGGAGGGGCCGCCGCAGCGCCAGTACGAGGCCTTTCAGTGTCACTCGGACGTTTGAGTTTCTAACTGTGACTGTGGTTTTTGTCCTGCAGGATAATGTACAGAGAGCTGAAGGACGCTGATAAAGAGAAGGAGAGCGGAAAGATGGTGAGTCACGCTTTATAACACACACACACACACACACACACACACACACACACACACACACACACACACACACACACTCTCTCTCTAACACACACACACACACACACACACATGCCACAGTTTTATATAAAAGCATCATGTGGAAGTTGAGGAGTAGTGAAATCTTCATATAAATCAGTGTGTGTGTGTGTGGTGTGTTTGAGAGAGAGAGTGTGTGTGTGTGTGTGTGTGTGTGTGTTTGAGAGTGTGTGTGTGTGGTGTGTTTGAGAGAGAGAGGTGTGTGGTGTGTGTGTGTGAGATCTGTGTGTGTTTGAGAGAGTGAGAGTGTGTTGTGTGTGTGGTTGAGAGTGTGTGCTGTGTGTGACGATGTGTGTGTGTGTGTGTGTGTTGTTGTGTGTTGTTTATAAAAGCGTCGGACTCACATATCTTTCCGCTCTCCTTCTCTTATCAGCGTCCTTCAGGCTACTCTGACATTTCCTGCAGGACAAAAATCCACAGTCACAGTTAGAAACTCAAACGTCGAGTGACACTGAAAGGCCTTCGTACTGGCGCTGCGGCGGCCCCTCCTCTTACGTGTACGTCGGCTCCCAGATGGCGTCCAGTTTGTCTGTCTTCACGGTCTCGTTGCAGGAGAGCGCAGCAGCCGCTGGACGTAGTAGAAGATGGTTCGACTTGTAAGTTGACAGAAGGAAGCTCCACCATCCCGGGTTGTACCAGCCCCGCCACCCTGGACACACACACACACACACAATGAGCCATGTTACTTTTATTGATCTGTTTGGATCAGTGCGGCTGCTGGTCATATAAGGAGCGGCGAAAGCTCATTTTCGGCTACGTCATTAAAAATGTGTCCGTTTATTTATATGTAAATTCGCAGAGTGACAGAAGAGAGTCGCCAAACACAACGGTAGTCGTTTTTAACAAGACAAAGTGCTGAGGATCAGTAACGTCTCCAGATCACAACTCCGAAACAACGGAATGAAAAACTTAGAAAAATGCCTCCCGGTGGATGCTTAACTGTCAAGATCGCCTGATTCGCTCCGATCATTCATGTCAACAAAAGGAACTCAGCCTCAGACAGAGTCATCCATTCATCATGCAGAAGCTCGAGCGTTCCGGGGCAGCCCCTGTCCATAGCACCCCAGAAGAGCTGAGTGTCCGTATGAGGACGGGAACAAAGGCCAGCATCTTATCCAATGATCGTCTAGTTTGGCTGCCAGTTGGAACAACCCACTCTGTGCTTCCCACTGAAGTCAGGAGACGCTCGGCGTCTACCACTGTGTAAAGCGCTGTGCGCTGCGGGATGAATGAGAAGAAAGTCGTGAACGGTTACCTGTGATCTAATGCAGCTGATTCTGAACAAAAGAGGAACGTTTCTAGCGGCCATATTTAGTCAATGAAATGTTCAACACCAGCCACATATTTTGATCACTTATTCTGTTGACAATTTCTAGGGAAGATGAGCTTTCCCTTGCAATCTCAGAGCAATCGCCACTTGGTTTGGGATCCACACAGAACAATCTGAAACCTGCAGGGTCAGTTCAGTTACTGTGTGCTGGGGTGTTCCTCGGGTGGTCTTCCTTCAGAGGTGGAGAGCCGGTGAGGAGACGGAGCGCACTCCACTCCTGCTGAAACCTCCGAACGAGGAGTTCCTGAGAATCCAGCAGAATGAGAGAGGAGCAACGTCAAATTTAATTTTGAATTTAAACAATTTGGATTCATTCTGAATAAAATGAGTTTTAATTTAATAAAGAAATAACTTCTGAGTTAAAATATAAAAATTATACCAATAAATTGTAAAATAATTGAATACATTTTTAAAAAATAAATAAAAGACAATAAAGTCTTATTTGTTTTGTTTAAAAAAATTCTGGCTTTTCTAAAAGTTTTTTAATTTCCATTAAAACTCCAAACAATCATTAGTTTATTAGAACAAGAGTTTGTTTCTATTGCGAGCTATAACTCCAGGTGTGTGTGATTGTGTGTGTGTGTGTTGTGTAGTGTGGTCGTGGTTGGTTGCTGTGTGTGTTGCTGTGTGTTGTGTGTTGTGTGTGTGTGTGTAACCTTTGGTGGCGGCGCGATCTCCAGCGTCGGTGGTTCTGCTGGACGTTAGGTTTCGTCCTGCGTTCTGGGAATCAAGGCGGGGATAACCAGAGCAGAAAACTGCTGCTCTTAAGGACAAAGTCGTCGATCCACGTCCTCTGCCGACCTCCTTGCGTCTCATACTCTTCCTCCTTCCTGCGGGACACCAGCCACCACACTCATACATACTCATCCTCACTTGCCTGTCGCTACGTGATTTATAACCCAGAGAAAAATAAAAATACAGAAGCTGTGCTATCTGTACCAGGACCTCCTCGTACTCCTGCGTCCTCCCTGATTGTCGTCTTCGTGTCTCGTCGACTTCGTCTTCGTCCGGCTCTGGGGAGGTCCCTCCTCGTCGTCCAGCTCAAGCCAATAACGTACGTTGGCACGACAGCTGTCCCAGGAAGTCTAACGGCAGGCGGGTGGAATACAAAACGACGTGGTCAAATCGTTCAAAGAGGTTGAAAGAAGCAAATCTTAAAAATCCACCCGTCACACCACACACCACACAGCTTCACCGGAACAGAAACGTCCCCACAAGGACCTGAAACTACACAGGCACTTTTCATAATCAGTGAAGTCAGCTGACAGGAAATGAATCAACATGTTGGGATTTTTGTTTTTCAACGTCAAAAGGTCCAAATGAGATTCTTGAACCCACGAAAACTCATCAATCATACTTTGGTGTAAATCTTCACATTAGGTTTCCAACCACAACACACTTTTCAATGAGCTCATCGATGCTTTGCCCCTCTGCGCCACATCTGGAACCCCAAATCAGGTGTTGATAAATCCTGCATTCAGCTCTCGTTTAATGTCACGTCCTATGCAGCAGCCGAGTTAAACAGCTCTTCTTCCTTCTCACCAATATTTTCTAATCAGGTTTTGAAAACATGTCACAATCTGTAGGGAGTGGAGCTTGAAAGTTTTCATTCAACAAATGATAAAATAAAAACAATTATTCAGTCCCAGTGCTTAAACGTGTAAACATTTGATATTATTTCTGCTCCATAACTTGTTTTTTCCACTTTACAGAAAATGAAAGTATTTGAATTCTGTGCAACACAGAACATACAAGGAGTTATGCGAATATTGAGCAGAGAGCAGGCCTTTTAAATGTGATATTTTAGCTTGTGAGAAGGAGCTAGCAGCAGCGTAGCTGCAAGCAGTGTGTGTGTGTGTGTCTGTGTGTGTGTGTGTGTGTGGTGTTGTGTGTGTGTGTGTGTGTGTGCTGTGTACCTCTCTATTGATGGTGCAGGACATTTGTCAGAGTGTCCTCACAACATAGAAAGTTGTGTGTGTTTGTCCGTGTTTGTATCACCAACCATTAGAGAGCAGAAACTCAGCCTCCTGGCTGTTGTCAGGCTCTCGCGGACGTGACGTCCAGGGCTGGTCGTCAGGGTGTTGCTTAAGCAACTGGCCCACCGGACAGACCCGTTTGAGTGGCCGCTTGGCTACGTTATTGCTGGCTGGTTACTATGGGAGGTTTTGACATCGGTAACGGTGAAGGTCGGTGCCAGTGCGTGGTGAGGTTAGGAAAGCTTCTGAAGCGCCCCATGAGCAGGAGAAAGCTGCAAACAAACAAACAAACAAACAAACACAAACAAAACCAAAACAAAAGAGCCGGTGAGTCGGTCAGAAACCAAAGAGACCAAAGCAGCAGTGAAAGCTCGTTAAGCTCCAGTCAGCTGACTGGTGGAACGTCCACGCAGGTCTCAGAGGTTTAAAACGCTCCGAGTCTCAATTCTGCTGCAAAAAACAAGCCTTGATACCAGTTTCTGCACCTTCAGTCAGCCAATCACATCACAGTCACACTCAAGCTCCCTTGCGTTCTCCACCACGTCAGACCTGAGGCTGTTTAAAAACTGGACAGTGTCACTGGGCGGATGTTGACCAGACCCGATCATTCACCTACGCTCACTGAGCCTCTCGGGATCTTACGACACAACACTCTGATACAACATCTGTTGACCGCAGAAATACCGGGCTGTTACTGCCTGCGATTAGCATTATTACCGTGTATTCTCTGCATGTTTCTCCTGTTGCTACCGGAGTCAAGGTATTTCACTACATTTACTTTTTTAATTTTTTGACCGACTTGGACTGAAATAACTGGATCCTTGACTGACGTCGCTGACCGTTCGCAGTCGCGCTTCTGCCGGGCTCCGTTGAGTCTTTCTCCGTCTCACAGGAACTTGTCAAAGATATTGAAAGTTCTGCACCTGTGACGACGTCGACAGTAAATAGTTAAAGTTAGTTTAGTGCTGATGGGGTTAGTTCAGAATACATTAATGTTTTAGTGACACGTTTCTTGCTGATTCCAGATCTGATTCCAAACACGCGACTGTATCATGTAGTATCATGTAGTATCATGTAGGTATCAACTGTTAGTATCATTGTTAGTATCACGGTAGTTATCACGGTAGTATCACGTTAGTATCACGCGTAGTATCATGTAGTATCACTGTAGTATTCACTGTAGTATCATGTAGTATCCATGCTAGTATCATGTAGTATCACTGTAGTATCATTTGTAAGTATCACTGTTAGTATCACGTCATATCACGTAGTATCACTGTAGTATCCATTGTGGTATCACGTAGTATCATGTAGTATCATGTAGTATCACTGTAGTAATCACTGTAGTATCACTGCTAGTATCATCACTGTAGTATCATGTAGTATCATGTAGTATCAGTGTAGTATCAAGTGTAGTATCAGTGTATCACTGTAGTATCATGTATATCACTGTAGTATCACGCTAGTATCACTGTAGTATCATTTGTAGTAGCATGTTAGTATCACTGTAGTATCACATGTAGTATCGTGTGAGTATCACTGTAGCTTATCACTGTAGTATCACTTGTAGTATCACGTAGTATCACGTAGTATCACTGTAGTATCATGTAGTATCATTAGTATCATGTAGTTATCACTGTAGTTATATGTAAGTATCATGTAGTATCATGTAAGTATCACTGTAGTATCATGTAGTATCATGTTAGTATCACTGTAGTATCATTGTAGTATCATGTAGTATCATGTGAGTATCACTGTTGTATTCACTGTGTATCACTGAGTATCATGTGGTATCACGTGGTATCATGTTAGGTATCACTTGTAGTATCACGTAGTTATCACTGTAGTATCATGTTAGTACATGTAGTATCATGTAGTATTCAGTTAGTATCATGTAGTAATCACTGTAGTATCAGTGTTAGTATCATGTAGTATCACTGTAGATCATGTAAGTATCACTGTAGTATCATGTAATATCACGTAGTATCACTGTAGTATCAGTGTAGTATCAGTGTAGTATCATGTAGTATCATGTAGTATCAGTTGTAAGTATCATGTAGTATCACTGTAGTAATCATGTAATATATCCACGTTTAGTATCACTGTTCAGTTATCAGTGTAGTAGTATCCAGTAGTATCATGTAGTATATCAGTGTAGTACAGTGTAGTATCACATAGTATCCAGTGTATGCTAATCATGTAGTATCAGTTGTAGTATCATGTAGTATCAAGTGTGAGTATCACATAGTATCAGCTGTAGTATCATGTAGTATCATGTCAGATACAGTGTAGTATCATGTAGTATCAGTGTAGTATTTCATGTTAGTATCATTGTATTATCAGTGTAGTATCACGTGGTATCATTGTAGTATCAGTGAGTATCATGTTAGTATCACTGTCAGTATTCAGTAATATCACGTAGTATCACTGTAGTATCAGCTGGGTAGTATTCATGTATTATCATGTAGTATCATTGTAGGTATCAGTGTAGTATCAGTGTAGTATCATGGTATCCATGTAGTATCAGTGTAGTATCATGTAGTATCATGTAGTATCAGTGTAGTATCCAGCTGTAGTATCATGTGGTATCAGTGTATATCACGTAGTATCAGTGTAGTATGGATGAAGTACTCACTTGCCCAGTACTCATGACGTTCCTGCCCAGCCGTGTTGGTGTTGTTGTCGCTTGCTGCTGCCGGCTTCATGTTCATGTTGTTCGGTTGCGTTTGTCCGTGCGCGACATGTTGTCGGGGCGCGCTGCGGAACGAAGGACTCCATGAGGGCTGGCCTCGCGCGGGACGACAGGTTGGGAACGCTTGGCGCTGGAGCTCATGGGGAGCCGCCGGCGGCCGCAGCGAGCTTGACGACAGCCGCGGCTGTTTAGCGCGAGCACAGAGGCCTCTCGGGGAAGGCGTGTCCTTGCTGGCATGACTCCGACACCGAGCTGACGTCGGGGGGAGCTCACGCTCACCAGCCCCATGGAGTATGGCCGTTGCTGGGTTCGGTTGGTTCGCCGTGGCATGAATCCTTATTTCTGGCCGTCGTCTCCGGGGGCGGGCGTGTCGCCTGGTGAGGCTGCCGGCAGCTGGCACGCCGAGCGCAGACAACCGCCCTTCTGCCGCAAAAAGATGGACAGCACGACATGGGGCTTCCTGCTGCTGTTCCGTCAGAGCCGACCCCTGCCTCCCCTGTACTCCTCCCACCCGGAGCCCTGGTCGAAGCAGCAGCCCCTCGGCCCTCCTGTCCAGGCGCAGGGCCGCCCGCGCCCGGCAGCCGGCGGAGGAGCTCAGGCTGATGTCAGAAGGAGGAGGCGACGCTGCAGACGGAAGCTGCTGACTGAACCTTCCTGCTGAGGAGCTGGCCCCGCCCAGCGACGTGGCCCCGCCCTTTGTCGGCGACAGTTATTTTTTCACCAGCCTGCTTCCACGACTGCTTGCTGCCGAGACGAGGAGGAGGAGTCGTGGTGGTGGTGCCGCCGCCTGGCTGCCGGCGTCGCGGAGGTCCCACCGTGGAGGAGGCGGGGCCTGAAACAGTGGATGAGAACAGGTTTGGGTGACGGCGCTGTGGCAGCCGACTCAGGTCGTACCCTGGCAGCAAGCATTGAGTCAAACTTCCCTTCCCAGCGCCCATACAGGTAAGAGTTAGAGCCGCCAGCATCCCAGGTTACATCAATCCAGCCTGGATGGACAGAGAATAGGAGGGAGACGAACGGGTATGGATGTCAGAGACCCGGCCAGACTGAGAGAGAGACAGAGACAGAGAGTCGGAGAGTGGAGGTAGACAGACAGACAGATTAGGCAGCTCCACACAGCTCTACACTGCGACAGATCACATGCACCGTCCATCGGGTGAAATTTATTCCAAGTACACGTAACAATGGAAGAAAACCGTTTTTTTCAAATCCGTCTCATTGTTCACAACAAATCAATAAAAATTAGTTTTTTAAATTTGTTTTTTCCCCCCAATCTATGAACTTTTTATCTCTGCGGAGGCGATCGCTCGTCTCCAGTTGTTAGTTTCTGGACAATCTTTCATTTTAAGGAAAATTGCGTTTTAATTGTTTTGTTTTTTTTTAAATAAATATATATATATTTAATCTTATTTAAGTAGCACTGTTAAAGCATTTGTTTTATAATGAAAGCACAATTAAGGCATGTATTATCACAATAACCTACAGTTAATAAAACTCAATACTTTATTAAATACTGAGTGAATTTTGTTCAAAGCTTACCAGAAAAATATCCAGGATGAAGGAAGAATTATTTTGGATGTTTGTAGTTTTTTTATTTTATTTATTTTTTTTTTAATTCGTGTAATTACTGAAATTAAAATGTGTGAAAGACAATTCTATTTTTCATTTCCCTCTCTCCTGCCTTTAATGCACCCTTGCATGTGGATTTTTGTATATATTTAAAAATCCAATAAAAATCATTATTTAAAACAACGTGTTTTTAACATGTTAAACTCCACTTGTGCGGAGCTTTTTTTGTCCAGTGGAGCGATGAGAGAGAAAAATATGAACACAGGTCACAGAAAATGACAATCAAAGCAAAAAGTTAGAAAATATTCCTGGCAACAAGCAAAGCGTCCAAAGCCACAAGGAAAAGAAATCAAAAACTCAGGAAACAACGCTAAACGCTCATCCTGGATCATGCAGTCATAAAAACCAAAAAAAAAAAAAGATTTGGACAGGAGCTGCCGGGTGGCGTTCACTGACACAAACATCAGGTCTGAATTGATCAAAAACACAGGAAACACCGAGAGGAGGAGCAGGATGCAGAAGAGGAGGAGGGAGGAGGAGGAAGGAGGAGAGAGGAGGAAGAAGGAAGGGGTGATTATCACTTCCTTTCAGATGTCTTGATCTTTAACGCCGGCCGTCCCAGGGTAACCTGTCTGGGATTCACAACAACAGGTGTGGTTTGTTTTACGTTTTCCTCTCCGGCACCTGGACGCGGCCGTCGCTTTCAGTGCTACAAGTTTTGAATTCGAGTGTGATTGTTTTTTGTGACCCGTCTTCTTATTGTGATGTGAAAGTTTTAAAACCGTCACGTTTGCTCTTCATGGTAACCGGCCTTTGTAGATGGACCACTCTTTTTCCGCCTGTGGTGAAGGGAGAAGTTCTTTATTCAACCTTCTTGTCCCACTTATTCTTTGTTTTTTACAGCTCCGTCTCTGTGCAGCTTGAAATCACCTGCCTGTCAGCTAGAGGAGTAACACGCCCAATTATTGTCGTCCACAGCGTAAAGAGATCGGATCAATTCTCCACTGTGCGCGGGATCCGCTGATCTCTGTACGAGCTCACTCACAACTTCTTACATTAAGAATAAAAACAGGAGCTCTGAGTCTTTTATCTTTCCACCACATTAAAAACAAACAACAACAAGAGATTTGCTGAGTCAGATGTGTGTGGTTGTTGTTTTACAGAATCTGAGTCGGCAGTTCATCTGAGCAGCTTCGTCATGTTGTGTCGACCTTTTTGGAGGGAAAGGTTTAAAAACGTGTAACACAACAAACCTTGCGCTTTAAACATGGATTTAATTTTTCAGCAGCTGATGTGGAATTCCTTGAATATTAATCAATAAAAAATCTTTATTTAAAACGTCACTTTGTTCTTGAAGGACACAAAACAAAGGATGATTAGAAAACATTTTAGAAAAAATCGGAGTTTTATGAAGTGAAAGAGCTGGTTGTGATTCTATCAAGCCAAAAAATAATAATTAGAATGCAGAATTTATTTTGCCTTTGCTTTTATTTCTTATTTATTTTATCTTTTATAATCTTCTTCAGGTGTTCAGCCTCATTGATATTTGTAATGGTGTACAAAAAACTAAAAAACTAATAATCTGATTTCATAAAAAAAACGATCAGCACGAGGACGTTTCAAGAAACACACACAGAACCCAGGTGCAACGGCTGCAAAAAAAAAAAAAAAAGCCTCGCGCCAGCGTGTCGGTGCGTTGATGCGCATCATGTCTGCTACGGACGGCTGCCTGGAAGAAACGCTCCTCGTCCCGCCAGAGAGGGAAAAACGATTACAAAAGCAGATGAGTTCATCAAATCCAACTCTACCAATCAACCGTCTAGATTTTCACTCGTCAGTTTCCTTCCCACAGCGATAATCAACTCTTTTGTACCACGAACACGCATTCTCCACCATGAGCGCTGCGGCTCAGACACGGTGTGATACAGACATTACATTAGTGATGATGAGTGACTTGTAGAACTGATGGCAGATAGTCTGAACCAGCATGAAGTTTCTTTCTATTGTGACACATATTATTTGAATTTGTTTGTGAATATTATCAAAATTAATTTAGAAAATGTGCAGAGGCCATTGTTCATTTAGTTCTTCAAATTAGGTTTTAGTTTTTCTGAAGCAACGACACATGGCGAATAAGAAACCATCTTTACATCTTTTACAGATCTCCGCTCAGGTCCTACAGGTTGCCCTGGCAACAAAATCCTGAGCTTCTGAATTTCAAATGATAAATAACAACACAGGTTCCACACATTCCAGACCGCGTATTGGGCAACAATATCTGCCCGCAGTTCGAGCGTCTGAGGCCAGAAACAGGGAGCTGTGGACTCTTAAAAACCTGAGGTCAACAAACGGCGTCAGACATTAACACTTCCAAATTACGAGTCAAAGCACCTGCCTCTGTGGAATCCTCGCTCCTTGCTGTAATCCAAGACAGTCACAAGCGTTTTATGGTCAGTTTTCACGTGTCTTACCGTTGTGAGCCTCTACGGTGAACGGTGCCCTCCCGGCCGGGTTTCCATCCTGTCCGCCACTTCCAGTCGAGCCGCGGACGACCCGCCCCGGGGAACAATGTACTTCATTCAACCTGGGAACGGAACAATGGCGGCCGCTTTCGGCGACGCGGTTCGCCTCCGCCCTCTTCACAGCTTTACCTGAGGGAGGAGGGAGGGAGAGAGACAGAGAGAGAGAGAGAGGGGGAAGGGAGAGAGAGGGAGAGATAGGAAGAGAGAGAGAGAGGCGAGAGAGGAAGAGTAGACAGAGGAGAGAGGCGAGAGAGATGGGAGAGAGGATAAGAGAGAGGGAGAGAGAGAGAGGGATGAGAGGGAGGGCAGAGAACCGGAGGGGAGAGAGAGCGGGAGCGAGAGAGAGAGGCGGAGAGAGAAAGGGAGAGGAGAGGGGAGAGAGAGAGAGGGAGAGGATGAGAGAGAGACGGAGAGAGAGAGGAGAGAGAGGGGAGAGAGGAGAGAGGGAAGAGAGAGAGAAGAGAGAGAGAGGTCGAAGAGAGAGAGAGGGAGAGAGAGAGGAGAGAGAGAAGAGAGAGGAGAGAGAGAGGTGATGAGAGAGAGGTTAGAGAGAGAGAAGAGGGAGAAGAGAGGGAGAAGAGAGGGGAGAGAAGAGAGAGAACAGAGAGAGAGGTGAGAGGACGAGAAAGAAGGGGAGAGAGAGAGGGATGAGAGAGAGAGAGGGAGAGAGAGAGGAGAGAGAGAGAGGGAGGGAGATGAGAGAGAGAGGGAGAGAGAGAGAGGTAGAGAGAGAGAGAGAGGGAGAGAAGGGAGCAGGAGGGACGAGAGAAGGACACAGAGAGAGAGAGAGAGAGAGGGAGAGAGAGACACAGAGAGAGAGAGAGAGAGAGTTGAGGAGAGCAGACCACAGAGAGAGAGAGAGAGAGAGAGGGAGAGAGAGACACAGAGGGAGAGAGAGACACAGAGAGAGAGAGAGACGAGAGAGGGAGAGAAGAGACACAGAGGCGAGAGAGAGACACAGAGAGAGAGAGAGAGAGAGAGAGAGAGAACACCAGAGAGAGCAGAGAGAGAGAGGGAGAGAGAGGGGAGAAGCCAGAGGGAGAGACGGGTTCAGTCATTCTGATGTGTAAAAGACAGATGCTAATTAAAGGGAACAGGCTGATGAGGACAAGTGATGAGGGGTGGACGTGAACGTCCTTCGGAGCAGGTGAGTTTCAGCAGCTACTGAACAAAGAAGGTGCTGATCGCTGTTGAAAAAAGGGTCTTAAAGTTATTAATCTGTGAAATAACGCGACAGAGGAAACATGATGTTGTACGTCAACCTTTTTACAAAACCTTGTGGAAAAATCTCTGTAAAGTTGCATTTAAAATGAAGTAAATCTTTGCGTTTGGAGCCAGATGTGGACCACAAGCTCGCATATCTAAAATCTTTAAACTCACCTCATTTTTAATTATTATATATATTATCTTTTTTATCTTTAAGGGTAGAATCACCTCCTCAATGGTCGTATCCTTGTAAACCAGAGTCATAAAACATGAACCATCTCGGAGTCTGTGAAGTCTTGAATAATGGCCTTAAACAGTGTCATCATGACCTTGACCTTGACCCTAACCAGTTCATCCTTCAGTTCCAGTTTTTGCCAAATTTCAAGATGTTCTTCAAGGCGTGTGTGTGTGTGTGTTGTGTGTGTGTGTGTGTGTGTGTGTGTGTAGTGTGTTGTGTGTGTGATGATGTGTGTGTTGTGTTGTGTGTTGTGTGTTGTTGAGACGTTGTTAAATAAACTACAGTTGTGAGTTGATGGTGAGGAGGCGAACACGTCTCCCACAAGTGTATGGAGGCACAGTTCTCGCCAGTTTGGCGGAGGTGACGGCGGGTGGTGCGTCCGTTACCGAGCTGCCGTCCTACAGACGCAGGTGACTTAACAGCTCGAGTCCAGACAGCGACAGGTAGTTGAGTCTGTCCGACTGGCGTTTCTTTCCCCATCTGCTTGATCCTGATTGTGTCTCCAGCCCTCTTCTCCCTCCTTGAACGGGTCCATGAGGCCACTGTGGCCTGTCGACCTGCGAGAACCACCCACACGGTTACACTGACATCACCCATCAAGACACACGTGACAAAATTCAAGCTCCGGGCCGCTGCTGCTGCCTTCACGTCATAGTCGGTTCGCTGTAAAACGAGCGCTCGTATTTAGAATTGGTCGACATCAGATTCGTTCACTGAAACAGGAGGAGCGCGACTTACCCAGTTCGTTGAGGCTGCAGTCGATCGACGTGAGTGTTAGAGAGTCGTCCAGTTCTGACCGTTCCTTCGACACCTGGAACAACCCAGTTCCTCAACGCAGAGCGGCCATAACCCCTGCAGACGGGAAAGGCGGAGGGCAGGAGGGGGGGGGGGAGGGGGAGGAGAACAAGCAGTGAAACAAGCCAGAAAGAAAACTAACTGGAAAACTAAATTATAAAGTGAAAAATTGTCTGGTTTCATTTTATATTTTTATTATACTGCATGTCTGAGGATGTTAGGCTACGGCTTGTTTATTTACTAGCTGTCTCAGGGGTGTGTACGCTTGTTTTTATTATCCTGGCGTGTCTCAGGAGTGTACGCTTGTTTATTACCTGGCGTGTCTCAGGGTGTACGCTTGAGGCGCAATGACCCAGAGGCCAAGGTCGACGGCGAACCAGGCGTTCTTGTCATCGTTGGTGTGGCATTGAGGCTGAGCTATCCCGACTCAGGATATCTCCAACCGCCCTAAGGAAGGTTACGCCCCTCCGATGATGGTCACCACCACCAGGCCGTCGGCAGCCAGGGTTTACCCACTCATAAGCCTGTTCTGTGGGCAAAAGAAATAAAGGTTATGATTGAATAGAAGCTTGTGATGATAGCTCTGTGAGTACCACGGCCAAAACCTACGCCATCAACTTTTCACCTTTTAAACAAACTTTAACAGAAATATTTTAATAACAAAGACAGAAAAAAAATGCTGAAATCAGGTTTAATTGACTGGCAAACCACAAAATAATGTCACACCTGCCGTATGAGATTGACTCCAGGTGGAAAGTGTAAACTAACGATCTGACGTGTCTTGCGCGTCAGTGTTCTTACTTGGCGTTGGTTCCGACCCAGTAGAGGATGCGTTCTCGTCAAAGTCATGCTGGTGTCTGAAGGTGAACGTCTGTCCTTCCCTCAGCTTCCTCCGAAGACGCAAGACGAGCGCTCAAAGTCGTCACCAGTGCCTCCGCCAACCTTAGGAACGCAAGGAGGAGGAGAGTCAAAACAACCAGACACGTCATTAAAGGCCAGAGCAGCCGCTGTGCTGGTGTGGTGCTGTGTGTGTGTTGTGTGTGTGTGTGTTGTGTGATGCTGTGTTCAGTGCGTCCCTCACCATCTTCAGCAGGTACTGCTTCCAGAGCGACGTCCGACGGTGCCATCAGCGGCTCCCATACTTCAACAGCGACCCGTCCGGTCGATCAGCGCGTCTCGCCGGCGCTCGGCTCCAAGACGGGAAACGTTAACCTCCTCGTCAAGATCTTGATCGACACAAACACACAGGGACTTTAACGCACAGTTTGTCAAGTCACTCAGTCTGGTGTGAACTCTGTGTGTGTGTGAGCTCACAGGGTTGAAATCACCACCTGGATCCAGAAACTGGACTGTGGACGCACCTGCCAGGTGTTATGAGATCCTGGATGTCGTACAGGATTGCAGAGGTAGACGTTCAATCGACTCCAGCGACAGCTATCAGTTTACGGATTAAGGCAACAGCTGGGTCGGCTGCAGACACACACACACACACACAACACACACACACACACAACACACACACACACACTACACACACACACACACACACACACACACACACACACACACACACACAACACACACACACACACGGTCAGTCCTAATTTTAATCATTTTGCCAAAATTAAAATGATTCATAACAATGACAAAAATGTGCAGCTCATGAAACTCGTCATGTTTGATCTCGTAACATGAAACAATTGAAACCAATAGAAATCATCTCACAAAAACTGGGTCATGTAATTGATTACGGCTGAAACGAACGATTACATTTATTATTGATTAATCTGCCATTCAGCTTTTCTCAGTTTATCACTTGGTTTTATAAAAATGTCCAGTAACTAACTCATTAAACTTTTTAAAGAACACATTCTATTTCTCTCATTCTTAGTGATGTTTGTGTTGTACGTCGTTTTATCTTAGTATTGTTTCTTATTTCTTACTGATCATATTTTATTTGCCTTCGCTTCACTAATGTCAGATCCTCTGTTGATATACATGTTTTTATTCATGTTACTCTGCTCCTCTAATCTGGTTTTTATTTTCTGTCCAGCAGCTAAAATAAAATAAAGTTAATATGATTGATAATAATAAAAAAATTCCTGTCACAGTTGAAATAATCAGTTGCGTTTCCACATTGAAGCAGAAAAATGTTTGAGTCATTTTTTGGTTGAAAAGCTGCAGACTGAGCTGCAGGGGATTTGATGGTCAAGGGAATTTATGATAAAAAAGGGAACGGTTATTGGTCCACAGCTGGGGAAACGTTCCAGCGTCACAGCAGCAAAGTGAACGTTGTCGTTACCTTCTCGTCGTCTTCGTTTCTCGCTGTGAAAGGCCCGCCTTAAAGACATTGATCCTCTCCATTTTAAGGCTTACAATCAATGTTTCAGGTCCATTCCACCCACTCTGCAGAAAGAAAAAACAAACAACAACGTACATCACACCTCCACATCTTGAAAGAACCAGCGACCGTTGTTTGTGAGTTGTAGTGGAATCTCTCTCTGTGTGGGTGGTGTGGT
>NW_019174820.1:1437245-1454178 GCF_002260705.1 Seriola dumerili | reverse complement strand
ACACACACACACACTCTCTCTCTCAAACACACACACACACACACACTCACACTCTCAAACACACACACACACACACACACACTCTCTCTCTCAAACACACACACACACTCTCTCTCTCAAACACACACACACACATGCCACAGTTTTAAATAAAAGCTTCATGAGGAAGATGATGAAGAGTCGCATGTGTCTTTGTTAGAAGCCTGACCTCTGACCTCTGCTCTGTTTCCCGCCTCCAGGACTTCTGTGAGCACAGTATCGTTGTCGGTGGGCGTTCTGGCGGTCTGAGCCCAAGTTCGGTTTCAGCCAATCAGAGCAGCGAGATCCTGGGCGCGGCCAGGGAGGCGGCGCAGGCGAAGGCGGGCTGCAGCCAGAACGCCTGCGGGGTGGAGGACGTCTTGCAGCTGCTGCGCATCCTCTACATCATCGGAGGAGACTCCACCTCCAACGCACGCACGCTGCAGGAGGGTACGAACACACACGTTTACACACATACTTGTTGTTCCTGCGGTCCCTGAACGCCAAGACAACAAGTCCATGTTTATCACATTTACTGTGTCACAGGTTTAAAGTTTAAATCAACTTTATAATAACTCTCTAACACTTAAAGAGAAATCAGACTCTGTGTTGGTGGTTTTTGAATTGGAACCTGTGTGTTCAGATGTGGACGAGCTGCAGTTCAACGCGGCGCCAGAAGAATTCACCAGTAAGAAGATCACAACCAAGATCCTGCAGCAGATCGAGGTCAGTCCTGAATGAAGTCGTCTCGTCACAGCAGCTGGTTGTAGTTCACCTGTTAATCTGTGACGGCAGCAGCTTGTTGAACTGCAACGGCTCTTCTTTGGTTTGTTTCCCAGGAGCCTCTGGCTCTGGCGAGCGGAGCGCTGCCCGACTGGTGTGAGCAGCTCACCTCCAAGTGTCCTTTCCTCATCCCCTTCGAGACCCGACAGCTGTACTTCACCTGCACCGCCTTCGGAGCCTCCAGGTGAGTCTGAGGGAGGGACTGAAAGGACCCAGAGATTAACCAGGAAAAGATGGTGAGAGGTTCAGTCCTGATCCGGACCCTGAACCCTCACCACGGTTCCTGGCCTTGACCTCTGACCCAAACAATGTCCACTAACCCCCCCCCCCAACCTCCCTGAGCCTTGACCTTCAGTGACCTCTGTTCCGGTGTGTGTGCAGGGCGATCGTGTGGCTGCAGAACCGGCGGGAGGCGACCATGGAGCGCTCTCGGCCGTCCACGACGGTGCGGCGGGACGACCCCGGAGAGTTCAGGGTGGGTCGCCTCAAACACGAGCGAGTCAAAGTCCCCCGAGGAGAGGCCATGATGGAGTGGGCGGAGTCCGTCATGCAGATCCACGCCGACAGGAAGTCGGTGCTGGAGGTGAGAGGTCGACGCACAACGCAATGTTTCCTCCGTCTTTACTGCTCACAAACAAAATGGAGGAATGAACTGTGTGTGTGTGTGTGTGTGTGTGTGTGTGTGTCAGGTGGAGTTCCAGGGTGAGGAGGGAACAGGTCTCGGTCCGACTCTGGAGTTTTACGCTCTGGTGGCTGCAGAGTTTCAGAGAACGTCTCTGGGCATCTGGTTGTGTGACGACGACTTCCCCGACGACGAGTCACGACAGGTCAGACACACACACAGTCTCAGACGCAACACACACAATCATTCAGGACCACCACAGTGAACTGATCCTGGTCCTGTGTTGCAGGTGGACCTGGGCGGCGGTCTGAAGCCTCCTGGTTTCTACGTGCAGCGCTCCTGCGGCCTGTTCCCGGCCCCGTTCCCTCAGGACAGCGAGGAGCTGGAGCGAATCACCAAGCTCTTCCACTTCCTGGGCGTCTTCCTGGCCAAGTGCATCCAGGACAACCGGCTGGTGGACCTGCCCGTGTCCCAGCCCTTCTTCAAGCTGCTCTGCATGGGGGACATCAAGTCCAACATGAGCAAGCTGCTGTACCAGTCCCGCAGCTCGCCGCAGGGCCACGACCCCGAGCGCCCCCACCTGCAGCCCTTCCTGCTGCTGTCTGAGGTGCAGTCGGAGGCGTCCACCGAGGAGAGCCAGGAGACCTACTCCGTGGGCAGCTTCGACGAGGACTCCAAGTCCGAGTTCATCATGGACCCACCAAAACCCAAACCGCCAGCCTGGTACCACGGCATCCTGACCTGGGACGACTTCCAGCTGGTCAACCCGCACAGGTGAGACAGCTGTGATGATGCATCAACAGCTGTATGACGGTGTTCCCATGTAGCTCACATGCTCCAGCTCTGCTCAAAGGTTCCTGGTATGAACCGTCCTTCCCTTCCCTTCCTTCCCTCCCTTGCATTTTCCTTTCCTTAAATTCTTTCTTTAAATTTACCAAGACGATGTACAAACAGTGGCGTCCTGTATTTAAAACAAAGTGCATCAAACGATGATGATGATTACAACATAAACAACACAGACTGATAAACAAACATGTTTACTGGTAATCAGATGTTTGTGACCCGACACGTGACTGTTCCCCGCAGAGCGAGTTTCCTGAAGGAGGTCAAGGAGCTGGCGGTGAAGAGGAGGCAGATTCTGGCCAGTAAGAGTTTATCAGAGGACGAGAAGAACACCAGGCTGCAGGACCTGATGCTCAGGAACCCGCTCGGCTCCGGACCCCCCCTCAGCATCGAGGACCTCGGGTAAAACGCACAGATGATGATGACAAACTTTATTTCTAGAGCTTTCACAATAATATTACAAAGTGTTTTACAGAGGAACAATGACATGAAATCACTTAAAAACTGGAGCCAGCAAATGAAAACCCACTAATAAAACTGTCTGAAATAAACAGGAAGTAGAACAACAACAAAATCACCAAATAAAACAAATTTAATAAAGTAAAAACAGTGACATAAAACGTGCAGCTAGGAAATGAAATCTAATCACATCTAATAAACGATGTGAGAGATTCTGCAGAGTATCATGAATGATGCATTTAAAGGCCAAGACAAAAGTATGTATATCCCAGTGTGACACGTCTGATATCAACACTTTTAATTTAAGATAAGAGTCGAACCTGCTGAAGCTTAAACTGAGAACAGACGAGACAAAACATGAATCTGTGGAAGTGACGACGAAAAGTTTTAAAGTTTCAAAAAAGAAACTTATTTTATAATGAGGCAATTTTATTCTGAGAAAAGGCTCCGCTCAGGTGAGACACTATCAACAGGTGAGTCGGGTTCAGTTAGCTGGGCTCATGTCAAACACCCAAACTGATTACTGATTGAGATTTAACATACTTCAGGTATTGAACACACCAGCGTTGTTGAAAGAAGGGTGCATTGTGGGAGTTGTGTCTCACCTCCTCCTGTTGTGTCTCTCTGCAGGTTAAACTTCCAGTTCTGTCCGTCCTCAAAGGTTCACGGTTTCTCTGCAGTGGATCTGAAAACAAACGGAGACGATGAGGTGAAAACAAACATCTGATCTGCAGCAGGAAATGTTGTTTTGTTTACATGTTCATTAACTTTGTGAAACCATGATGAGGGTTCTCTGCTGCTGCGGATGAACGAACGTATGCAGTTCACAGAACCTCAGGTTTTCTGCTGTTTATGAAAAACTGATGCACAAAGTTCAGCGTGAAATGGAATTGCATCTAAAGTTTTCTGTGTGTGTGTGTGTGTGTGTGTTTTAATGTGTGGATGTTCAGATGGTTACCATGGAGAATGCAGAGGAGTACGTGGAGCTGATGTTTGATTTCTGTATGCACACTGGCATCCAGAAACAGATGGAGGCCTTCAGAGGTAAACACACAGCACATGGCTGCACCACGGTCACATGACAGTAACACCACGGTCACATGACAGTAACGACTGAGCTACCTGTAATGACTTCACAGCTGTTTTTGTCGCAAATCAGATGAACTGACAAGGCCCCCCCTTCCTCCCCCTCCTCCTCTCCCCCGCCCCCCCCTCTCCTCCCCCCCCCCCCCCCCCCCCCCCCCCCCCTCTCCTCCTCCTCAGAGGGTTTTAACCGAGTCTTTCCGATGGAGAAGTTGAGTTCCTTCAGCCACAAGGAGGTTCAGATGATCCTCTGTGGCAACCAATCACCTTCCTGGACTGCTGATGACATCATCAACTACACTGAACCAAAGCTGGGTTACACCAGAGACAGGTAGGCGATCACACACCTGAGGACTCACCTGCTGCACATTTCCACCTGTAGATAACACTAATCCCCCCCCCCCCCCTCCAGTCCTGGCTTCCTGCGGTTCGTCAGAGTTCTGTGTGGGATGTCGTCTGACGAGAGGAAAGCCTTCCTTCAGTTCACCACCGGCTGCTCCACGCTGCCCCCCGGTGGCCTGGCCAACCTGCACCCCCGTCTCACCATCGTCAGGAAGGTGAGCTGCTGCTCCTCCTCTTCTTCTTCTCTTCCTCCTGTTCTTCAGATAAATGTTTTCTCTGATGATCCAGATGTGACTGTTGCTTCCTCCTCCTCAGGTCGACGCCACAGACTCCAGTTACCCATCAGTCAACACGTGTGTTCACTACCTGAAGCTTCCTGAATATTCCTCTGAGGACATCATGAGGGAGCGTCTCCTCGCTGCCACCATGGAGAAAGGCTTCCACCTCAACTGACCTCCTCCTCCTGCTCCTCCTGCTCCTCCACCGCCGCCGCCACCGCACTGAGCATGCTCCTCTAGTCTTCTGTCTGTCGCCACCCGCCGCGTGATTGACAGATCAGCCAGCCAATCCAAACCAGCCGAGCGACTGACCGCTGGAGGAGGATGAAGAGGAGGATGAGGAAATGAAAGAAGCTGTGCTGCCTCCTCACACCCTTAACACCTCCTTCACTTGTCTCCTTCATCTTCATCAGCAGCGACATCCTCCTCCTCCTCACCCACCTGAGCAGCTGCTGGTTTCTGCAGGCTGGCTGCTGTGTGTGTGTGTGTGTGTGTGTGTGTGTGTGTGCGCGTGTGCGTGCGTGTGTGCGTGCGTGTTGACCCTCCTCCTCCTCCTCCCCCTCCCCCTCCTCCTCTCTGTTCTCAGTTTAGCGCCTGGTTTGACTCGTAGCTTCAGTTTTCGGTTCCTCCTCCACACAATCATGCCCCGTCCCCTCCTCCTCCTCCTCCTCCTCCTCCTCCTCCTTTTTGTTTTTATTTTTTGTTTTATTGCTTTTCGTTTCCGTGTGTGTGTGCGACAGTTTTCGGGTTGTTTCTGACCGGCTGTAAAAGGTCAAAGGTCAGAGTGCATTTGGTGTTTTCTTTTACAATGAAGCTATAGAGACAGAAACACTGGTCGAGTGCGAGGCACATCGAAGAGAAAACAGAAAAAGCGTAAGAAGCTCTGCTCTCCCTTGTATTTTCTTTGTATATTATAAACATTTATTTAACTCAAGTTGCAGTTTGAGGTAAACAGATATTTTCAAATGTGTATGCTCCAAAAAAATAATCATTAAAATGTTTGCAAAGTATGAAGTAAAGATGGAGTCCTGTGGTTTGTGGAGGGAGTCCTTCATCATCATCCTTCCAGCTCCACACTCTCGTCATCATCGTCATCATCATCATCATCAAGCTGAGGGGAACTAACCACGACTGGTTAAATCCTGTGGAGTGGCTCTTTAAACTCCAGAGGCACAAAACACCTTAAGTTTGACACTTCAGGTTTAATTTCTCCTCAGCTGAGGGAGTTACTGAAGGGTGTTGCACAAAATCTCTTCAAAGTTTTCCTTAGTTATGGGAAAAATTGAGGCATTTTCAGCAGTGAAAGAGATTTTACAGCAGTAAAATACTACTGTTTCCATGGAGACCGTTGATTTGCTGCCATTAAAGAAGCCTCTATCTCTGCAGCATCAAACCACAGAGCATCATTGACTGCAGAGGAACGAGGAGTGATCAGCTCTAGACGGACAAATCAGAAACTGATCAAACCGATCAATTCTATAAAGCATAATCAATTCCTGGTCGTTGAGGGTCCATCAGGTTCTTCATGACGTGTTGAGGTTCAGATACAATCACAGGAACCTGAAGTTCTTCTCCTCAGTTTGATCTGAACTAAGTGATTCCTTAAGATAAGGAGAAGCCTTAATATAGAAATAGATGAAACAGATTAGACAGAAGTTTATAGATGAAATGGATCCAGATGTTTTTGTTACATTCAGTAAATCACTGGTCAGTAGACTGATATTAAATATTAGTGATTGATTGATTTATTGGCATTAGAACATCGGCACCTTTTTAAATTCAGACTGTCATCACAGGGTTGCGGGTTTGATTCCCAGCAGTTTACAGTCCTTCGGTCTCCACCTGCTCATGTGAGTGAGGAAAAGTCTGTGACATCATTTCCTGGGAACGACAAAAAGCGGTCTCAGCCGTCGGCCATCTTGTCGAGGGCGGTGAGCGGAGCGAGGACTCGGCTCTTGTTGGTCTCCACGATGTGTCCGTTCTGGATCATCTCGTCCAGGATGATGTGAACTCGGTCCAGGTTGAACATGATCTGATGACGAGGCCGAGTCAAGGAAACCAAACAAAAACAAACGCGCCTGCAGAAGTCTGCTGAAAGGTGGAGTTTGCTCAAGAGCTCCAGAACAGATGTTTTAAATTCACAGTTAAGGATTATTTGAATTATTGCTTCTATAAAACGTCGTCATGAGACTCCAAAACATTCACTTTGTGATCATTAGAAACAGAACACGGTCCCGTTTGAGAAGCAAGAGTTAAAATGTAAAAACTAGAATACTGATAAAACATGAAATATGTAAAATAAAGTTTTTTAAATGAGAAAACATTCAGTGATTATTCGTTAAATCTCCGACAACATCACAGTGAAGAACTGACAAACACATCGAGAGACTTAAACACGACTCGTTCACTTCCTGTAGAGAACTGAGCCTTTTCTATAATCAATATATTGACACTTGTTATCGGTGTGATGAGATCAGAGTCAAGGATACGTCCAGTTCACTCTGTTGGGAAACAAACACACAGATGATTATCAGACTGATGTTCACACAGGTGTGTGTAGTTATTTGTGTGTGTGTGAGTTTTTTTTTTTTTAATCTAAATCAGCGGTTCCCAAACTTTTCCAACTCATGGCCACTTCATCTCAAAAATGTTGACGGCTCACATCCGACCCCGTAACAACACAGGAGAATAAATCTGTTTTCTTTCCGAGTCTCTGGTTTTATCCATCGATGTGATCGTTTAGCTTAAATCAGGCTGAGAGATCAAACAAGTGGAGATGTGGTCCAACACAGAAGCTCCTGTCATTGACTGATCACTGTTTTAATATGAGAGAAAAAAAGGAGTTTTTAAACATTTTAAATGTCAGTTTGATTTAAAACATTTAAAAACATTAATTATTTATATATTTATTTTTTTATTTACATCTTTACACCAAAATTGTTCTGTTCTGTTTATCAAATGAATTGTCGACCCACTTGCAGTACCTTCGTAGCCCACCAGTGGGCCCCGCCCCACAGGTTGGGAACCACTGACCTAGACATATAAACACTTTGATTTAAACCCTAATGACACATGGACGGATTAGTCAACAGGCCCCGGGGCCTCTGACCCACAGGGGCCCGTCGTCTCCCCCCATGACTCATCCCGTCATTCTGTCTATAAAAAGCTCCACCTCACTTTGTTCCAGGTCAGAGTTCATGAAGGAAATGAGACACTCATCTCTGATTGATCAGCGTGTATCTGCTCATCGCACAGACAGGTGTGTGCAGACAGGTGTGTGCAGACAGGTGTGTGCAGACAGGTGTGTACAGACAGGTGGCGTGTTCAGTTGTGTCAGCAGTGAACTCACCACTCGGCTGAAGTATTTATCCAGAACCTCCACAAAGTTGTGGACCAGCTCGTAGATGGACAACTCGTTCTGTGGGAGACCGGAGGACACACACACTGACTCACACACAGTGTATGAATGAACCCAACACACAACAACACACACTGAACATTTCAAATCAAACATCTCAGATTTGCAGCTAAAAAATCTTTAGAGTCTCGGGTTGTTTCCAATATGTTTGATTGTTTCTAATCAATTATTTCAATGTAACTTTATTATCTATTTATTGTTGTTTCTATAGCTACGCCTCACCTCTGTGTCTGTGACTCCGACCACGATGTACAGAGCGGCGTACTGACGATAGACCAGTTTAAAGTCTTTATACTCCACAAACGAACACTGGAAACAGACGGGAGCAGTTCAGGGAACACGGCGCTGTTTTTACACCGGTTTCAAACCTAAACCTCGTGTGTACTTCAGGTACCTGGTCTTTCTTGCGGCTCAGGCAGCAGCGGACCACGTCGGACTCCAGCGCCGCTCTCCTGCTCAGCTCCACAGGCTGGTAATACCTGGACAGTCTGGTCTGGCCCTGCCGGTTCACCATCAGCACGAACTTGATCATCCTGTGATCGGACGCCGGCCTGAAACACAGCAGAGGGACGGAGCTGTCAGGAGTTCAGAGCTGAAACGTCACTTCAGCAGTTGGTCCTTCAACGGATAAAGAACCAGCAGCTACTTTAATAATCGATTAAAGACAAGTGTTAAGATCTAATCTTTGCTTTTTTTGTGAAAACCAGCCACTTTAACTTCTTTGACACTGAAGATGTGTTCAGTGAGAAAATATAATTGGAATTTAGAGTCTTCTGACACCTGTGACGAGAGGCCGCAGGTAAACACAGAATTATTAACTGGAAAGCTTCGGGTTTTTAAAGGTTTGTCAGACAAAACAAACAATATGAGAATCATCGCAGGTGTTTTTCTTTATTTTCTCCAAAGCTGTTGTCTCTGTTTTTAGCTCATTGTAGCCTTTAAAGCCTCAGGTTTTCAGCCTCAGTAAAATGAAGACTTCCTGCTTTTCTCAGAGTAAAAACCACAGTGGGCTGGATCTTTGGGTTTTGGACCATTGGTCAACAGGACATCTGAAGAAGTCACCTTGGACGTTTAGTCTATGACTCGACCGATGGCTGCAACTGCCAATTATTTTCATCAGTTGCTAATCTGCTGACCATTTTCTTGATTAATCAATCAATAATATATGTAATATGAAAAAATATCATTCAGTTTCTCTGAGGCCACAGTGACGTCTTCAAACTGCTTGTTTTGTCCGACTAACAGGTCAAAGATATTCAATGTACATTTACATATGAGAAAGGTAAACGGCAAATCTTCATATTTGAGAAGCTGCAACCACATAGAAGTTTTTGTTTGAAAAAGGAAAATGTTCAAATGTTTAAGTGATGAATTATAAAAAATACGTGTAAATTAATTTTCTTTCAATCGCCTAATCATAGTGAACCTCTAAAGAACATAGTAAAAAAATAGCACATTTTAGTTTCCCACAGCTCAGATTCCTTTTTATTCAACTAAAAGTCCAAAATCCAGATTTTTAGTTTGTTATTGTTATAAGACTCAAAAAAAGCATCACACTCCCACATTAGTGAAGCTGGAACCAGACGATTTTATTCTGCCTTAAATTATCAGGAGCAGTACTGACTGTTTCTGACATGTTATAAACAAATTTATCCATTAATAACAAGAAAATAATCAGAAGATTAAATAAAAATGAAAGTATGCTAATTGTTAGTTGCAGCCATAATAATCTCATCAGATTTTTTTTATATCCTATGATACTGATACTACGATGGTCAAAGGGCAAACCTGTCTGTTAAATCCTACATTTACATTTCCTGTTTTTTATGCATTTACTGTTAAAGGTCGATATAAACATATTCACAAAGCGGGATGGGGACATGTTTTTTAATGAAGCCTTGATTTTTGATTTTATATATTTATAACACTTGATATTTGAAGACAAATTGTCACATAATAAACTAAACTTTATCACACTGAGAAGCTGCGTTTACGGCTTCTATTTGGGGTGTCCGAGGAGCTATTGAAGGCGTCACACATGTAACCCGTGGTGCAACCGTTAATAACGTCTTTTTAAATGTAGTTTAATGCTGATACATGACCGTTAAACTGTGTCCTGTGTCAGTTATTAACGATATTAACGTTTCTTTGACTTACCGGCGGCTTGTCTCTAAACTGCGGCTAAATGAGCCCCATCACTCAGGCTAAAAACAACCGCAGGCTAACTGCTGTTCGCTCCTTTCAGTCATAGCCTAAATTGTTATAATCTGTTCTAATTTAATCTAATCGAGGCGTCCCGCTGGTTCAGAACCTGAAAGTCAAATATGAGTCAAATTAAAGTTAAATAAAAATGAAACAAAAGGGAAGTTTCCGTTTCCAACGATAGGAAGCTAACAAGAGCTGTTAGCATTTCTAACGCATGCTCAGTTGAGCCCTGAACTGGTGCGTTTATGGATACCAGAACAAATAGTAAATAAGAGTTTAAGTGTTCAGCCCAGATTTTTTTTTTCTTCCTAACGTTATTACTGTTTGCCATAGACAGACAAAAACAAATAACACGGGAAATGCACTGTTAAAATTTGAGGTAAAAAGGATTTATTTATAGAGGATTTACAGTTTATTCCCAAGTGGCATTATTAAGATCTGATTCTCACAGCTCTTAAAGCCCTACACCTATAAAGCCCTTCGATATTTTGGACTGTGTGTGATGGCTTGCAGCCTGATGCTTGCAGTTCTGTTTATTTATTTAAATGTATGATTATCTACATTTGTAGCTTCCGTGTGGTTTTACTTTGTGTGTTCTTCTGCTGTTTCTTTTGTTTTCTACTGGTTTGATTTGGTCTTTGTCAAACCAGGGTCATTATCACTACCACCTGCGCTGGTCACAGTGGGCAGGTAAAAACCCCTGAGGTGTAATAGTGTAATATGGTTTGTCCAGACTGGGGAAGGTATTTATATCTCTCTGTATGTGTTTATAAGCAAGTCATGGGATTTGAAATCAGGATTAGAAATTGGGATTTCCTACGTTTTTCCCCGCACGATGAATGAGACACAATGTATTTGGATGACAGGGAAAAATCAGGATGATGTGTCCCGTCATGCAGCGCGGCCGGGTCCCCCCCCCCCCCCCGCGCTCGTCGGATCCAGGGAGAGAGAGAGAGCAGTAATGGCGGCCGGTTAGACCCATACACCGACACCGCGTCCGCAACCAGCCGCTCTCACCGCAGCCCTCCGGGGGCAGCCAGCCTCTCACGTCGCGGCGGAGCCTGCGATACAGACACGGAGCGGAGACACGGGCTTCAGGGGGGACGGGAATCCTTTAGTGGACCGCTGCTGTCTGGGACTTTCCTTCTACTTTTCTAAAAAAAAAAAAAAAAAAAAAAAAAAAAAAAAAAAAATTAAAAAAAACATGGATGAGCACCCCGGCGGAGGAGGAGGGGTCGGAGCGGGCGCTCCACGACAGCCTCCGCCGCCGCAGCAGCAGCAGCCGGGAAGCAACAGCAGCGCTAATCCGCCGATCGGTGGCGGAGGAGGAGGTGGCGGTGGAGGAGTCATGGTGCCACACCAACCGGACGAGCTGCCTCGGCCGCAGCAGCAGTACACCATCCCCGGCATCCTGCACTACATCCAGCATGAGTGGGCCCGGTTCGAGATGGAGCGGGCGCACTGGGAGGTGGAGAGGGCCGAGCTCCAGGTTAGCCCGCTTAGCATAGCTTAGCTTAATTTAGAACTAAATGCCTATCAGTCTCAGAACAACAACAACAACCGGGGGACTGTGTCGAGTCGAATGGATGCTGAAAAGAAAGTTGACAACGTTAACCAGGAAATTCGCCACATTTATACGTTTCCATTTTTACATTTAAGTGAAAAATCACCGCACATCAAATCCAAATGTTTGTAACCTAGCGGCTAAAGCTAACGGGTCATTGAATAACGGAATTCCCTGGGTTACAGTTAGCTCGACTGGAGCTAACCTTTAGCTACAACGGTGTAGCACTGTTGTTGTCACTTTCCTCTGATTTTCTAATGGGTTTGTAGCCCCCCCACTTTTATTTGGGACGTCAGATGTTGGTAAAGGAGAAGTGAATCCAGCTGACAGTCAGCTAATATCCACATGCAGCCATTTTGGTTTGTCACGCTAGCTAAGTTAGCTGGTGGCTAGCAGAGTTAGAAGAAGTACTCAGGTTCTAAAACTGAAGTAAAAGTACAAAAAGTTAGGTGTGAAAATACTCCAGTACAAGAGTAAACGTAACGTATTCTAGATTAGAAAAGAAACACTGAATTAAATCAGAATATCCTCAGTGAAGTTAGTTTTTACTATCAGAATATAAAGTGATATATTTAGCTGAAAGTATCATAAGTAGTGACAGTGGTGGGCTAAGTATTTAGATCCTTAGGTAAAAGTACACAAATATTTACAGGTAAATAATAAGTACAAGTATCTGTTTCATGAATGATGTGCTGTCAAATATTATATTAATAGATGGTAAACACTGACCAATAACACTACATTAATGTGTATAATTTTGCTGTCACAGTTAATGAGGTAGAGCTAGTTTATATTTTTAAAAGAAAAAAGATATTGATTATGATTTTACTAGATAACCTGTTTTACATTATCTCCACATTATCAAAATAAATAAACAAAAAAAGCTCTCCTAACCACAAGAACTAAAAGAGGAACCTACATGATGAATAAAATATTGACATTAATTATCATTAAAGTAATGTGATCCTCACTATTATCAAATGATATGAAAATTCTGTTTGGTAGTTTAATTTATGACAAGGCATCATTTTAATTATACAGCACCTTTTTTATGTCAAATCTTATAAGTTCAACTAATAACTACTACTGCCAAACAAATGTTAGTGGTGTAAAAAGATTACTCTCTGAAATGTATTATTGTCTATTACTGAAACCATGTGATTCAACAAGAAAATAATCAGCAGATTAATCATTATTTGGAGCCCAACATCAGACCTTTTATCAGGGTGTAATTCAGTGTGTGGACTTGTTCATTCAGGCTTCTGGTGTGTATGTGAGACGGAGTTAAGTGCTGAAATGTGTGAAATGTGGCACAGTTCATGTCTTTGTCATAACACACCCTACAGCAGGTTGACTGTGTGTGTGTGTGTGTGTGTGTGTGTGTGGTTGTAATGACAGGCTCTCAGTACGCAGTGTGTGTGTACGTGTTTGCTCTGCTCTGACTTGTTGTGGTGTGACACTGGATGCCTTCAGCATGACTCTGTCAGAGCTCCTGATAAGAGGCGAACGTACAGTCGGCCGCTGAAGTTTGAACAGAACAAACGAGTGAAGGTGTCAGTGTTCCTGTATGTGAGCGTTTACTGTCGGAGGGCGACCAATAAACTGATCATATGATCTGTAATGATGCTTTATTGATACCTCAGAACCAAGTATCACAGTTTTACACTTTTAGGAGGAAAGTTGAAAAGGTTAGGTTTATTTAAAAGCACATGAGCTTTCTGGCATTACATTAGTTTAGAAAATACCACTTACAGCTTCTCTTACAGTTTAGTTGTTTTGTCCCAGACCCAAAGATATTCAGTTCACTGTCAGTTATTACAAAGAGAAGCAACAAATTCTCTCATTTGAGAAGCTGAAACCAGAGATTGTTTTTTTTTTTTTTTTTTTTTTTGCTTTAAAAAAATAACTGAAATGATAAAATCTCTGTCTCAGATTTTCTGCTTTTCTTTTGTATCGTAAACTGAATCTTTTGGCCTGTTTAACAAATTAAAACATTTGAAAATGTAATTTAATGTAACCAGACACACAATCCTGGTCCCTGATGCTGGTCTCCTCTGAAAGGAAACTCCTTAAACTTTACAACTAAATAATCAGAGCGAGTAGAAGAGACACAGAACCAAAGTTAGAGGCACAAACATGGTAGAAATGTACGTTTGTTTTTTTTGTTTTTGTTTTTTTCCCTCGCCTCATTAAAAAGTGAATCTATGGCCTCCAGTTGGATCTTTAGTGTGGAGCCACAAGTCTGAACCAATCCTGTGTCACAGCTGTTGCAGTGATATAGATCCTAAAATGCTTTGCACAGATAGAATCAGGAGACATGGAGCTTTCAAACAATGTAGAATCAGTCAAGGTTGTGTGAAGACTGAGTCCATTACAGACCAGAACACGCCTGAAGCAGCTCTATCAAGACCAGCGTCATTGTAACGTTGGTGTAGTCGGTCACTTGACACAGGTGTTGTGTTGTCTTAAGGTTGTGTTCACGTTAGATCAGATTATTGAGAGCCGGACTAACGTTGTCGGTTTGTTGACCAAGGTTTTTAAGGTGAGAGAAAGATGGAAAAACATCTTTAAGTTTTCATACAATGCAGAAAAACAGGAATCCTGCATTTCCTTCTCCATTCCTGCACGACTCCTTTTTGTCAACATCCGTTCCACAAAGAAAAACCCTGAGGACTCTGTTGTTGTTAGAAACCACACAGACACTTTTTAATCCGTTATTGGTCTAATTTGCCTAATCTGCCTGCTGCTGCAGACGTGGTGGAAACAGACACAAACACTCTGAGGTCCCTGTGTGTTCCTCAGTTTAGTTTCTGGGACTATTTGGACTAAAAAGTCTTAAACTCTTAAACCTGTGCGAGAGAACTTCCAAATATCACGTTGTCTTAAGAGCGTCTTTACTCCGCCACCGTTTGAGCTACAGACCTGCCGTTTTTTCTCCTGAAACTAAAGAATCAGCGCTTTCTATCAAGCCACTGCTCGTCAGTGTGAGTCACTGACTTCGATCTTTACACTGACATCAAAAGTTAGGAAATATTTGGAGTAGTTTTACCGTTTGTGTGGCGCATTGCTGCTCTCGGTCTTTGTGTTAATTGATCGATTGTCATCCGCCATCTTTGCTCCTGATGTCTAGAGTCACTCAATTCTACATCGCTAAAGGCTCCAGTTGGTGTTGTCACAGCCAATCAGAGCGTTTGATTCAGAGGCTTGGCTGTTAATTGATTGTATAAGCAGAGTGAATGGGAGCAGTGCTGTTTTACTCTGAGGTCAGAGCGAGGAGAAGTTGTTCAGTTTATTGTAGAGACAGAAAACAGAAGGATGTGACCAGTCAGATATTTAGTGTAACTATGGATTATCAGCCTGTCTGTTGGTACCTGTAGTATTTATTGATAAGTCAGTGTGATGTTTGGGCTTGTGGTGAAACTAGGACGTCTTGGCTCTGAGAGTCTCTGCGGCCTCTTCCTCCATCACAGTGAAACGACCCCGATGGTTCAGTTTGTTCTTGTTTGCTGTGTAAACTGGGCAGAGTCGACAGACGGAGCCCTGCCTGCAGTTTCAACATGGTTTCATCCAGGAGGAGGACTCGATCCCTCCACGACGTCCCGCTTCATTTCACCCTGTACGTACAGTCCTGTCTGTGGTGGTGGAGCAGCTTCAGCTCCGGTTTGAAATCAGCAGCAGTGAAGATGTTGAAGCAGGAAGCAGCAGCAGATGAGTTTTATGGTCCCGGCTTGTTAAAAGGACCTGAGCTGTAAAATATTGATGCTAGGTCTGTATCTGCCGCCATTAGAGCGAGCTGGAGGAAGTGAGGAGACGACAGGAGGCAAGACTTCTGATGCTGACCAGCTCCACGCCTCAGATCTCTGGCTTGCACATTTAAAGTGGGAGACTTTTAACTTGAAGTTGTGTCAGTTTCCTTGTGGCAGCGCGTCAAAGTAAAACTGGACACAGAAAGTGATGACAGTCCGAAATGACTGAAGTTTGACTGACCCTCAGTCAGCTGAGAGACCAGTTTGAGTTTGAGGAAAGGAATCCAACGCAGTGTGAGGTTCTGGTTCTGGTTTTGTTGGAAGTAGAGCTGCTTGTTCATGGCAAAAATCATCAACAAGATAAACAATAAGACAGAACGACGACAAATTATCACCCGACCGCTGCTGGATCTTTGAAGCAGGAAATGAATCGGCTATAAAAATGGTTGTGGATGATTTTTGTCAATCGATTAATCAAGCAGTTGTTTCAACTCTAATTTACACAGATGTCAATAAATCTAATATCATCAGGTGGTGTATTTACCTGGCTGATGTGCCTGACTCTACTACAGAGTGGTGTCAGCAGGGACAGTATAAACATGCAGCATCTTCCATCTTTCTTCTCCCCACCAGAGGTGAAGATGAGGAGGTTCCAGCTTCATCACTTGAAGCCTCTGTACATGACGGATGTCTGAAACTTACAGATCCTCACGCTGCTGATAAAAAATTGTTGTTGTTGTCATGACAATAGTCGCTGTGGCCGAAGTGTCTTTATTCAGACCAGCTAGCGGTCCAGTCTTCAGGACTGTGGTTCTAGAGAGACGAGCGCTCGGCCCCGTGTGGGGGGGGGGGGGGGGGGGGGGTGGGGGGTGGGGTTGAGGTACAGGTGAGGCACAGTTAAAGACGTCTCAGGTATCAAAACACTGCACTGAGGTTTATGATATTCACTGTGGAAAGGACCCCAGTGGAGAAACAGGAATACCAGGAATGTGTGCTTGCATGTGTTTGATTGGCCGGAGCAGCTGGATGATGTCAGGTTGAGCTTTTCTCCCAGACGACCCTGAGGTTTTTTTTTTTGTGTTAACACGCCACTGTGCTGACGGACTGGAAANATTATCACCCGACCGCTGCTGGATCTTTGAAGCAGGAAATGAATCGGCTATAAAAATGGTTGTGGATGATTTTTGTCAATCGATTAATCAAGCAGTTGTTTCAACTCTAATTTACACAGATGTCAATAAATCTAATATCATCAGGTGGTGTATTTACCTGGCTGATGTGCCTGACTCTACTACAGAGTGGTGTCAGCAGGGACAGTATAAACATGCAGCATCTTCCATCTTTCTTCTCCCACCAGAGTGAAGATGAGGAGGTTTCAGCTTCATCACTTGAAGCCTCTGTAATGACGGATGTCTGAAACTTACAGATCCTCACGCTGCTGATAAAGATTGTTGTTGTTGTCATCTTGAAGTCGCTGTGGGGAAGTGTCTTTATTCAGCCAGCTAGCGGTCCATCTTCAGGACTGTGGTCTAAACGAGCGCTCGGCCCCGTGTGGGGGGGGTGGGGTGGGGT
>NW_019174820.1:1434102-1435006 GCF_002260705.1 Seriola dumerili | reverse complement strand
TTTTTTTTTTTGTGTTAACACGCCACTGTGCTGACGGACTGGAAAACACACGTTTCACACACACTCTAGTTGTAGCCAGGAGGTCAAAGGTCAGCCTGTTCACCTGGAGAGTCGGTGTGTATCAGTAAGGCGGGGTTGAGGCGGCGTTGCGGTGACTCCATGTTTTGATAAGGAGGGCAGGGCTGTGGGACGCCAGGCTGTAATTAGGCTTCGTTCTGGGAGAAAAAGCTTCACACCTGACATCATCCAGCCTGCTCCCCGGCCAATCCAAACACATGCAAGCACACATTCCTGGTATTTCCTGTTTCTCCACTGGGGTCCCTTTCCACAGTGAATATCATAAACCTCAGGTGCAGTGTTTGTTGAACCTGAGACTGTCTTTAACTGTGCCTCACCTGTACCTCAACCCCACCCCCCCCCCACCCCACCCCCCCACACGGGGACGAGCGCGCTCGTTTAGACCACAGTCCTGAAAGATGGACCGCTAGCTCTGAATAAAGACACTTTCCCCACAGCGACTTCAAATGACAACAACAACAATCTTTATCAGCAGCGTGAGGATCTGTAAGTTTCAGACATCCGTCATTACAGAGGCTTCAAGTATGAAGCTGAAACCTCCTCTCATCTTTCACTCTGGTGGGAGAAGAAAGAATGGAATGATGCTGCATTGTTTATTACTGTTATACTGACACCACTCTGTAGTAGAGTCACAATCAGCCAGGTAAATACACCACCTGATGATATTATAGATTTATTGACATCTGTGTAAATTAGAGTTGAAACAACTGCTTGATTAATCGATTGACAAAAATCAATCCACAACCATTTTATAAGCCGATTCTTTTCCTGCTTCAAAGATCCAGCCGCGGTCGGGTGATAATTTTCGTCGTTCTGTCTTATGTTT
>NW_019174820.1:1381183-1434077 GCF_002260705.1 Seriola dumerili | reverse complement strand
ACCCTGAGGTTTTTTTTTTTTGTGTTAACACGCCACTGTGCTGACGGACTGGAAAACACACGTTTCACACACACTCTAGTTGTAGCCAGGAGGTCAAAGGTCAGCCTGTTCACCTGGAGAGTCGGTGTGTATCAGTAAGGCGGGGTTGAGGCGGCGTTGCGGTGACTCCATGTTTTGATAAGGAGGGCAGGGCTGTGGGACGCCAGGCTGTAATTAGGCGTCCTGGCCTACTGGGCCCTGCTCTGACGGCCCCGTCCCAGCTGGACGCTAAAAGTAGACGTCCCTGAAATAATTGAAGCGCACTCACACACACACACACACACACACACACACACACACACACACACACACACACACTACCTATCAATAACAAAATGAAGACGACAGTTAAAGCCACATGACAACTTTTGATTGTTGCTTTAAACTTAAAATTTCAGTTGTTTGAAATTGGTGGAAATTAATATTTACTCTCAGTAATTCATTCATTTAAGAGTTATGTGTGTGTGTGTGTGTGTGTGTGTGTGTGTGTGTGTGTGTGTGTGTGTGTGTGTGTGTGTGTATATGTGTGTGTGTGATGCAGTTGTTCAGAGGAATGGCTGATGACTCCCCCCACCCCTGTTTAGTCCGAGTCTGTCAGCTTGGTAAATCTGGGCCAGTGAGCTCACTTCACACACACACACACACACACACACACACACACACACACACACACACACCCCTTCGTCATCACCATCACCCCGCTGCTCTGACCTCACTCCAGCCCCCTAAGGAGCACTTGATTCATGCTCGCCAGGTGCACGGGGCGGGAGGGGTGGTGTGGCCTCAGTCCTCAGCTGAGAACAGACGATGAGACTTCAGAGTCCAGATGAACTTTTTGTGAAGAGATTCAACATTGTTCAACCTTTATTTAAAACCTGGAGGAATCATGACGTGAAACAGAATAAATACACAAGATACTGAAGGACAAAACAAACAAACAGTTAAACACAGTAACGGAGAGCGGAGGAGTTTCAGTCGTCACGGCTTTGAACCGACTGATAGGAACTGTTGTGTTTAGTTGTGTAGTTGTGATGTGTGTTGTAAAATCCCCCAGGGACTTTTAGCTCCAGCCAATCACATGAACAGGTGCAGTTGAGTAAGGAAGTGATGGATGATGGGATGTTGCGTCTTCTTGTTAGAGGTGTCATAAACAAACACGATGTTGAGACTTGTGTTAGGATCACTCTGTTGTAAGGTTGAACAGGTGTGAAGTAAAGCTGACGGCACAGGTGTTCAAGACGAGACAAAGGTGTTTTCACAGTCCTGTAGATTCTCTTCTGTTCTACCACTGAAACCAGCTTTTCAAAAGATAAAACCTCTTTTTAAAGTAAAGGCTGGGCGGATTCATCAAACATTAGAAAGGCCACATGTTTTTAAACACCTGGATTTATCATCCAGGTTCAGGTGTAGGTCGGACCGAAGCTGAACAATTAATGGAAATATTATCGAAATCGCAGTGTGGCCACGTGCAAAATCTAAATCACAGCAGCTGCAGTATTTTTGATAAAAGGTGAAATGTGTCATAAAGACTCGTGTTGCAATATCTGCCAAAAAATAATTGCAATATGATTTTTTTCTTTTTCCGTCTATAAAACATGAAAGAGAAATGTCCGTCACGCTTCGACCTCCAGCACCAGCTGACGTCTCCACATGTTCTTCGGTCTTGAGCATCATTCCCAAGATTTTCAGAGAAGAAGAGAAACGATGAAGTTGTGACTATAAAACGTTTTTCACAGCTGGATGTCTGTGTGTTGGCTCAAAGTGCAGCAACACGACAAACATTAACTAAACGTCAGACGGACGCTGGTTCACACACACACACACACACTGTAAGAGTGTGTGACAGCAAATATTCAAGTTAAAACTAGATTACGCAAGAGCACAGTGCAAACACTCCTGGGTTTTTCCTTAAGGAAATAAAAGTAGCATCTGACAGAGGATATGTACAGTTTGATATATTTAGATCTAAGGCTGCAACTAACAATCATTTTTTATTAACAATTCATCTGACGATTGATCTCTAGATGAATTGATTGTTTGGTTTATGAAACCTGTGAGACCCCGACAGCCCAAAACCCAAAGATAGTTCAATTTCCTGCGACAGAGACGTCACAGTGGACGAGCTGGAACCATCACGTTCCACATTTCTCATCTTAAATCATCACTGGAATGATTCATCTGTTATGGAAGTTAATTTTCTGATGATCAGTTAATTGATAAATCTGTATTTGTTCTGTTTAGATGAACAACAGTCATAAAAACATGTGATCAATGCCCTGACTGCATAATGAGTCATTGTCAGTTCCCAGTAACCGTCTGTGACTCACAGTGAACTCAAATCACTGCTGCGTTTTAGAGGAATTGTCCTTTAATTCAAGTCTCTTCGTCACAGTCGACTGAGCTGCTGAACGTGGGTCAAATGTGTGGTTGTTTACTGTGTGTGTGTGTGTGTGTAGGTATGTATGAGCAGCGATCATGTAGCAATCACACACACACACACACTGGTCTTCTGGTATGTCAGAGTGATGTCGGGGGTGCTGTGGAGCTGTGGCTGTCAATCACAGAGCCGGCCAATCGGAGCACATCTGAATTAGTGTGGTGTGTTATGTAATCCGCCTCCCAGACTCCCTATCCTTGTCTCTCTCTGTTTTGGCCCGGGGGAGGACCTCTAGTTTCCCCGTCGTCATGGCGACCTTCACTAGAGGAAGTCGCGACCCCCCAACCGCCCCAGTTTTGCCTCGACCCCCCCCCCCCTGTTGCCATGGGCACGCTGGCAGAGAGCTCTCAGTGTGTGTGCGCTGGTATAAATAGCTCTGAGCCTCCGGCCTCCGTCAGTGTTGGGTTTCAGGAGCAGCTGCTCACAGACAGACAGACGGACAGATGGACAGAGAGACAGACAGGTGTGGTCAGTCAGACAGGAAGTGCTGCTGATGGACAGGTGATGGGGGTGATGTGGAGGCTCAGGGTTTTCAGTGTTTGTCCATGTGTCTCTCGTAAAAGAGGATAATTCGTCCTGATAGTTTTCTCCATCATTTCCATCAGTAATAACAAACCTGTGAAGTGGGAGGAGCTATTTATTTATCAGAAGGTGCTTTTTGTCCAATAAGCTCCAGAGACCAGAGGAAGTATGAACTAAACATCAGGGCATTACCTGTCCGTCTTTCCAGGATCAGGTCAAATAGACGTGTGGCAGGCACCATAAAACCAAGAAGAAGAAGTTCCTGTGTTGATGCTTCGTATCCATTGTAAAACCGATACCACAGAAGAAGAGGGGCACTCTGAATTCTCACACAGGCTTAAATGGTGGCGTCCTAATTTGCAGTTGAATGACAGTTTATCCACGTGGACGGATTAAGACGCATCACTGAGACACCTTCAAAGAGATCTGATGCTGAAGACGCAGCGGCTGATTTAAAGCGAACAGCTCCTCGTCAGGAAAACTGCTGAAGTGAAACAGATCGACTGTGTGTGAAGGTGTTTTTGTGCAGTTTGAAAATCAGTCTCAGCCCAGTGTGGGAGGGATTCGGAGAGCTGTCAATCATCCACTGCACAGCTCTGTCATTAACAAACACCTGCTGAGCGTTTACAGGCCGCAGCGAGAGACTCCTCACAGAGTCACTGCAGGTCGACTTGATAGTGAAGAAAGTGTCTAAACATGGACGTGGATATGAAGTTGGAATTAATTCATTTCCACATTTGTTGACATGGTTTACACAATAGTATAGAACATTATGACTTTCTTGTTTATAAGAATTTAGTTTGTTTTCTGAAATGGAAATAGATGCAGCAGCTGGTTCATCCCACATATTTATTTAATTTTTCTTTGTGACTTATTGGATTGAATTATGAAAAGTTTTCTTCTCTGTTGTTGAGAAGTGAAATCACTGAATAGTGAGTTATTGTATTATTAGACAGATTTGTGTTGGTTGATGAATTTAAGGGGACCCCAGGAAGACTAGCCATGGTTACAACACAGTTGTTATTGGGGATCTAAATATATAATATAATGTAAATAGGTATTATTTTAAAAAAACAACTGAAATAATAGAAGTAAATATTTAAATGAATCCCATCTGAGAGCTTATTAATGCCTCTTTTAATTGTCTTTTTAAAATCAGGCGATGATCACATTGATCACATTGACTCTGGTGGATGACGACATGAATTGTGAATCTCTCTCTCTCTCTGTGTGTCTGTCTGTCTGTCTCTGTGTGTGTGTGTGTGTGTGTCTGTCTGTCTGTCTGTCTGTCTGTCTGTTTCTCTGTGTGTGTTGTGTTGTGTGTCCAGGCGAGGATAGCGTTCCTGCAGGGAGAGAGGAAAGGTCAGGAGAACCTGAAGAACGACCTGGTCAGAAGAATAAAGATGTTAGAATACGCTCTGAAGCAGGAGAGGTAAGAAACCCTTCAGTGTCACTGACTCTTCTTCTCCTGTCATCATGTTACTCATTATCACAACATTAAAGGGCCGTGCTGCTGATTTCTTTCACGCTTTAGTCATTTTATTAAAAATCATGTGCTTCATCGTTTCCCTAGAAGTTTGTTTTCCCTCCTTCCAGACGACCTTCGGTTTCACTTTGTTTCTATGAAAATCGACTTTCAGGCTTGAAACTTGCTGCAGGGAAAAAAAATCTGACACAGTCGATGTTTAATCAGGTTTATTTTTGTCCTTTATCAAAGTTAAATGTCAGCATTGATTTCAAATACAGCTGCAAGCACAGGCCGATCCAAGTCTACAGCTGTGTTGCATTCATGTGTTGATGGGAAGAAGGGAAAAGTGTCCACTTTATTAGGCACCCCTATACAATCTAATGCTGTCTAACTTCTCTAAGTGTTGAGCCGTAGAGTCGACTTGTACGATGTAACGTTCAGGTTTTGGTGAACTGACGGATCTGAATCTGTTTTTAAAACAGTAATGTGATGTATATAAATTCTGTTTGCGGCCCAAACTGATGAATCGGAGTCGGTATGGAAAACTGATCTGGGTTCAGCCTGGAGCTTCAGGCTTCTGCAGTGCAGTCTGAGGGTTCAGGGTCAGTGGGAGTAAGAATAAAACTGTCTTCACTTTTGGTTTTCCAGTGTGTGATCAGTTTCACAGCCTCAGTCTGAACTTTTACTTCCGTCTTGTTCTTGAATCGAGCTGGATCATAAATGTTTTCCTCCGTTTCCTCCTCAGAGCAAAATATCACAAGTTAAAATATGGAACAGAGTTGAACCAAGGAGAGATGAAGATGCCAAGCTTTGAATCAGGTACGTGACCCGACGCGAGGAGACATGTTTGTTCCAAAGTGAAACCAGCAGAGGGAATACGGACTCTGTTACACTCTCATCTCCCTCCACTTTAATCTCTTCTTCTCTCTCAGCTTTATATCCTGCTTTCATCTCCTCCTCTTCCTCTCTTTCTTCACTTCCTTCTTCTTACTTCTCTCCTCCATGTTACCTTTTTTCCCTCTCCCGACACTTGAACTCATCGTATTGATCGGATTCAGCGCTCCTCCTGGTTAGGATCAGTCCTCTCAGTCCCAGAGTTATCACTGACCCAGTGACTAGGATCTCATCGAGGGCGTCGCACTGTAGATTAAAAATCAATCAATCAGACTTAATTTGTGTTGCACATAAAATAATAAAACTCTAAAACAGAAATAAAAGTAGGATATTACAAATCAAATCAAAATGAAACAAAATAATAAAGATAAAATAATGAAGTGCTAAAAGAGAGGAGATGTTTGGAAGAGAGTAAAACCAGAAATAAAAGTAGAAATAAAATAAATAACCAGAAATAAAAGGACAACAGTCCCTGTGTCGCCTCATTGTCTGTTCTGTGTTCGTCCTCCAGACACCAAAGACTCAGAGGTCTCTGCTGTTCCCGCCAACAGTCAGCTCACCTGGAAACAAGGAAGACAGCTGCTCAGACAGTAAGAGCGCACACACACACACACACACACACACACACACACAAATATTAACATGCAACAACTAACCAATCAACAGAAAATTAATTGGCAATCATCACACTAATCAGCTAGTTACTGTTTTCCTGTTCTGAGTGTGATCAACAGTCCATATGCAATTTTGTGTGTGGTGTGTTCAGGTACCTGCAGGAAGTCGGATACACGGACACCATCCTGGATGTTCGCACCCAGAGGGTTCGCTCTCTGCTCGGCTTGTCGGGATCAGAGCAGAACGGATCCGTGGAGAACAAGAACCTGCAGCACCTGATCAACGGAACGGAGCGCCGCAAGGACAGCAAGAGGTACACACACACACACACACACACACACACACACACACACACACACAGATAGTGGGGTCAGAGGTCACACAGAGGTAACACGTGAATGTTTTTGTGTCCAGGAGTCCAGGTGACGTTCTGGAGACGTTTAACTTCCTAGAAAACGCAGAGGACAGCGATGAAGACGAGGATGAGGAGGGAGACCTGATGGACGACATCAGCACCGACAAACACCACCGAGCCAAGAAACACAAGACCAAGGCACGCACACACACACACACACACACACACACACACACACACATATTTTCCTTCCTCCCTATCTACTTCGTTCCTTCCCTCTTCCCTCCTCCTCTGATGTCCCTCCCTCGTTTTCTCCCTGTTTTCATTTTGTTCTTCCTTCCTTCCTTCCTTCCTTCCTTCCTTCCTTCCTTTCTCTTTCCTTGCCCACTTCCTTCAAAGTTTTTATTTTTTTCCTAATTCTTCCCTCTCTCCTCCTCCTCTAGGTCGGGAACGAGGGCTTGGCGTCGGAGGACGACGCCGACACAGAGGAGGCTCTGAAGGAGTTTGACTTCTTGGTGACGGGCGAGGACGGAGAGGGAGCGGGCGAAGCTCGGAGCTCTGGAGACGGGACGGAGTGGGGTGAGAAACTCAGATTAAATACAAGCATGAAAAAAAGATCTAGTTTTCTGTCATAGAGACAAATCCATGTGATGATTTACATGTGAACAGATGACGATTGCGTGCGTGCGTGTGTGTGGAAGTTATTCAGTCTGGATGTGAAGGTGCTGCATCAGGAGTTACTGTTAGCTTCTGATGTCAATCATCAGAGGAAACGCAGCATTTCATTTACAAATCTGACCCTTTAAGATACTGAGTTCCAAACTTGCAAAAGATCAGCAGGATGCCGGTTCAACGTCGGCTCCATGTCGGCAGACTGCTCCGTCTTAGCCGGTCCCCTGTCGGCTCTGCCTCGGCATGTCGCCCAGAGTCAACACATGAGGATTTAATGCAGATTTATAGACGTGACATGAATGTAATGGAGCAGATGTTGGAGGGTTTTGTGTTTTATCTTTGTTACATGTGTTGCAGGCTCTGCTGCTCAGATCTGAGGGTGGAAGCAGTTAGAAAGTAAAATCCCTCACATGCATTAGACAGTTATTGTATTGTAGGTGTCACTGCAGAGACGAGTAGAGAGTGACGTCACTTTGATAAGAGATAAGTGTTTTATTAAAGTTCCTCTATGTCTTTCTCTCTGTAGCTGAGCCTCTGCCATTTCCTACCGGCGGGGGGAAGTCCTTCCTGTTGGGGGGGTCGGACGACGTGCTGGAGAGCGTGCTGGGTTTGGGTGACCTCGCTGACCTCACCGTCACAAACGATGACACAGATTACAGCTACGACGTAAGACACGAACAAACCGCACATTGGTTTAAAGACTCGGACCTGTGTGAAATGACTTTAATCACGTGTCGTGTGTTTACCTCAGCTGCCATCCAATAAGGAGTCTTCATTCAGGAAGACGTGGAACCCGAAGTACACACTGCGGAGCCACTTCGACGGCGTTCGAGCGCTGGCCTTCCACCCTGTCGAGCCCTGCCTGGTCACCGTGTCCGAGGACCACACCCTCAAACTGTGGAACCTCACCAAGACCGTCCCCGCCAAAAAGTACGTCAGTGACACCTGAAGCAGTTAATAAGTGACAAAGAGGCAGCGTTACCAACCACCAGCTTCCACTGTTGTTCAAGTAGAGGATGTAATTAACCTAATTAACTGATCATTCATGCTCATCTAGAGCGCAGTTGTCCACCGGTCGAGTGCAGGCGGCTACTTCACAATAAAAGTCTTGTGCATGCCTTTGCTCTTGGCATAGTATCCAGTATCTAGCTCTCTGGCAGCAGTTGGAGGATTTCATTTTGAAACCACTTGGGGCACATGACAGAATTAACGCTGGGAACACACTGCCTGCATGTGCGTTGCGTATGCGTTGCATGTGAGTTGTGTGTGCGTGGCGGCTGCTGCAGCTCTGTCTTTCTACACAGAGTTTACAGGTTACTCAGTGTTAGATTTCTTTTCACTATAAATTAATTTCTTAATTTATTTTTGACAAAACGTCACTAAAATCACTCTGTCTCCACATGCAGCTGCTAAAAGGGTTGAAAAATATATATTTATATTTTTTCATGTCTGTGTCATATTCAGATTCTGCCTAGACAGAGAAACTATGGTGGAAGGTGTCAGTTTTATTTAAAGTTTATCCACAGACGGTGTGTATCAATCAGAATACTTTAATTAGGTTGCATTACAGGTGCTCTCTCTCATGAACAGAAAACAACAAAGAATAGAGAATAAGAAGTAAGATTATTAAGATAAAATATAAAGATAAAAGTGAAAATATGTCCTTATACTATATATTTATTTATATATAAATAAAACAACTTAAATGTGACAATATATGGTGTGATTGCACAGTTGAAGTGTATGTGCAGTATATCTGTGCGGTCTCATCAGAGGGAGTTGGTGACAGATCACAGGATGTTTCTTTGTGTTGACTCTCTTGACTTCAGAGGAAAATCCTGTCTCCTCGCCGCCGACAGCGCTTCAGTATTAGCATCTCATTTGCCTCATCTGACACTGTTCAGCTAAACTTCAAATACAGTCAGTGTCCCGCACATAATCCCTGTAAAGAATCCCCCTTCAAGATTTACCACAGCGCACCACATCACCACGGAGCTCAGCTGAGAGGAGACGCCGTGTTTTCAGCCTTTTAGATAAAAGCTGCTGAGATGAGGATGAGGATGAAGAGGAGGGTGGTGATGAAGATGATAATGTTTTATTTCCACTGTTTTTGCAGAAGTGCCTCTTTTGATGTGGAACCCATCTACACATTCAGAGCCCATGTGTACGTATCTATACACACACACACACACACACACACACACAGAGCTGGTTTACTGTCTGTTGTGTGGTAACTGAAGGTCTGTGTCTCTGTGTGTCAGTGGTCCAGTGTTGTCGTTGGCGATGACCTCCAGTGGCGAACAGTGTTTCAGCGGAGGCATCGACTCAACCATCCAGTGGTGGAACATCCCCAGCTCAAATGTCGACCCCTACGACACCTACGGTACACACACACACACACACACACACACACACACACACACACACACACACACAGACTCAGGAGAGAAACGGTGAGCTGCAGCTTCACTCTCACTCTGTCTCACAGTTAGCGTGTTCACCCAGAAGTTGTGTTTACATCGATGTCGATCGAAGCCGGAGCCGATAAATCCGGGATGTGACCTGGGAGTGAACGCTGATTGTACCATTTTGAGAACAAGGAGAAGACGAAATGTCCTGACCGCACAAAAATGTGCCCCATGTTCCAAAAATACACCAATATACCTGAATGTATAAAACTGTTTCTGTGAAAAATGGCGTCACTTTTCAAACGTGTCTTTCTTTCTGGAAGTGTTCTCGCTCTCAGGTTCTACTTTTGAAACGAATTTGAAGTATAAAAGCAAAAGTTGCTCCATTTTCTAAACACTAGACTCCTCCCCTGCTTTCTCCTCTTGTCCAATCAGATCCCAGCGTCCTAGCGGGCTCGTGGCTGGGGCACACAGACGCCGTGTGGGGATTGGCTTACAGCGGCATCAAGAACCGCCTCCTGTCCTGCTCGGCAGACGGAACGGTGAAGCTGTGGAACCCGACAGAGAAGAACCCCTGCATCGGCACTTTCAACACAAACAAGGGTGAGAACGTGGCGCAGCCCCCCCCCCCCAGAGGAGACCGCCAGATGTAACTGCTTCTGTCACGTACTTTCCTCTTACTAACATGTCTGTGTGTCTGCAGAGCACGGGATTCCCACATCTGTGGACTTCAACGGTTGTGACCCCGCCCACATGGTGGCGTCCTTTAACAGTGGAGACGTGGTGGTGTACGACCTGGAGACCTCCCAGCATGCACTGGTGCTGAAGGGCCAGGGAGATGGCAGTAAGGACACACACACACACACACACAGAAGTGTGTAATAATGCGTCTCTTTAATCATTTGTTTTGTTTTTAACCCCGCCCCCTCAGCTCTCCCCGGGTCCAATCATATCAACAAGGTGGTGAGTCATCCCACGCTGCCGGTCACCATCACCGCTCACGAAGACCGACACATCAAGTTCTACGATAACAAGTCAGGTCAGACATCCACCTGCTCACCTGTCCACCTGCTCACCTGTCCACCTGCTCACCTGTCCACCTGCTCACCTGTCCACCTCAGTAACACCTTGAGGGAATTTCTTCACATTTGGTGCAAACATCAGAATTTAGTGGTCAAAGGTCAAAGGTCACTGTGACCTCATATAACACGTTTATTTATTTGGCCATAGCTGAAGAATTCACACAGTAATAATAAAATGAAGTGATGACCGTTTATATCCGAAAGGTTAAAGGTCATCTTCCCTGTGACATCATAACGTTCTGTAAACACACTTTGTATGAACGCGTCATAAACCGCCTCTCATCCACCTGTTTGACCTCTCCTGTCTGTGCGCAGGTAAAGTGATCCACGCCATGGTGGCTCACCTGGACGCAGTGACCAGTCTGGCCGTGGATCCCAACGGGATCTACCTGATGTCTGGCAGTAAGTCGCACACATCAAACAGAATCTGTGATGGTTTTATTTTCACCAAAATTTTTCACTGACATGATCGCGAACATGTTTCCTCCTCCTCCTCTCCTCCCCTTCCTCCTCCTCTTCCTCCTCCTCAGGTCACGACTGCTCTCTGCGTCTGTGGAACCTCGACAGTAAAACGTGCGTTCAGGAGATCACCGCTCACCGTAAGAAGAGCGAGGAGGCCATCTACGACGTGGCCTTCCACCCCTCCAAGGCGTACATCGCCTCCGCCGGAGCCGACGCCCTCGCCAGGGTCTACGTCTAGACTAGGAGGAGGAGGAGGAAGAAGAAGAGGGGGAGGAGGAATCAGATGACTGCGGGGCGAGAGACTCAGAGAGAGAGAGAGAGAGAGAGAGAGAGAGAGGCGAGGGCGTTCACACACACACACACACACACGCACACACACACACACACACACGCACACACACACACACACACACGCACACACACACACACACACACGCACACACACACACACACACACGCACACACACACACACACACACGCACACACACACACACACACACACACACACACAAAGGATTCAGGTCTGTTCAGGTCTCTGAACACAGAATATATATTAATGAAAGACTGGAGGTGATGAGGATCTCCACTGGACGACTGAACACACACACACACACACACACACACACACACACACACACACACACAGTTTAAGTTAAGAGGTGGAGCGCTGACTGACTGAGAGACGTTCAGGAACGTTGTGGAAATGTTGTTTAAACCTGCAGGTCGACACACAGCAGCTCACCTGCAGCTCACCTGTCCTGTGATGTCATCTCCCCCCCTCCCAGTCTGAACATAGCTCTGATGACACTACATGAAGCCCCACCCCCTCCCTCCCTTCCTCCCTCCCTCTCTCCCTCCCTCCCTTGTTTTAACGCTAGTTTGACCTGCAGCTCGGACAGGAGCGGAGCCGGCTCAGTGGCGTTCTTGTTTCCGTCAGCGTTCTGTAGTTTGCCGTGTTTTTCATCAACATCACGTCCGGATGTTTCCACGTTTGGTTCTCGCAGCGGGAGAACGTCCCTGGGAGAGCTGCCAGCGCTGCGTCCAACGCTCAGCAAACGCCCCACAGCGTCTGATTTCTGCACAAACACAATATCGTTCCACCTTAACTCTGCACCAGCCGCTCAGCTGCAGGACAGGAACCAACGACTCACAGGATTATTTTGGCATTTTTGTTTTTTTTTTATGTGACGGTTCATAAAGTCGAGAAATTCCCCAAACAGAATCGGACCTATTACATCATGTTTTAACTTCACCACTCGAGCCAATCAGTGTCCAGTGTCTCTCTGAAGGCGTCACCTTGGACTCTGCAGAACTGTGATGGACATCTTCAAACGCTGAAATGATTGAATGATTGATCAGTGAATTGGTTATGAGCCCGGTGATCAGCAGCAGCCCTCAGGTGTTGCTCTTCGCTCCTGCTAAAATAAATCGGTTCAAGTTTTCAGCGCTGATAAAAGAGCAGGGGGCCAGTTGCACAAAACACCTTAAGTTTGATACTTAAGTCTGAAACTTGAGGTTTAATTTCTCTTGAATCTCTTCAAAGGTTTTCTTAGTTAAGGAAAAAATTTGAGGCATTTGCAGCAGTAAAATTCTACTGTTTCCATGGAGACCGTTGATTCGCTGCCATAAGGAACACTCTTCATTTATCACCATAAAGTTTGGTCATATTTCAGTTAAGATGAAGTCAGTGGTACCTTTAGGTTTTTCCTTAGTTTGGTCACTAAGGTCTTTTGTAAAATGCTTTAACTGACTTTAATTGATTCCTTAAGTTTAAGACTAAGATAAGGAGAAAACCTGAAATACTTCAGTGAACATTTTGAGGAAACTTAAAAAAAGAAAAAAAAAGACTTAAGGGTTTTTTGAGCAGATGTTTATATTTTAAAGAAACTTTAACTCAGACTTTGAGGAAAATCTTAACTTAAGGTGTTTTGCAACCGGCCCCAGGACTTTTATTCAAGCGGTTTTGAGTTTCTCTCCCCTAGTAGTGATGGTTTCTATAGCAACAACGATCTGTTGTTGTTTTCTGCCGTGACATCACCGCTGAGACAAACAGGCGACAAATGCTGCTGTAAAAAGGCGGGAAACATTAACCATGAAGAAAAATGTTCGCCATGTGCGTGATGGTGGAAAATGTTGACGTTGACATGAAGCTGCGTTCACCTCGAGGTAAATGAAACGGTTTTAAATGTTGGAAAGTGTTGCACGTGACAAACTGAGCTGAACCACAGAAGAAGAAGAAGAAGATCGGAGGCGGGTTTTTCCTTTAAAGCGTGTTTTAACCCTCTGTGCTTCTTTCTCTTTGAGTTTTTTAATAATTAAATCTGAACCAAAGCTTCAGGAAAACAACAAAAAACAAACAAACAAACAGCTGTTCTCAGATTTTAACCTGCCCAACTTTTTTACAGTGTTTTTAAAGGATGAGTGGATTTTTGAAAACGGGTCAAAGTTGGAGAAACTTCATGAACACGTGGGGTTAGAAATCAGATCATCTGTCGCCGTTTGTCTCCGACGAGGTTTGAGCTGATTGGCTGTGGAGGATTGGTCGCCTCAGCCCCTGGTGGCCCAATCAGAGCCCTGTGTTTAAACCCCGCCCCATGTAAGGACTGTGGTCCCAGATGTTGTTTTTTTTTTGTTTGTATAAAATAAATTAGTTTTTATAATCCGTTTTTTTTTTTTTTTTTCTCTAAATGTCACCGAGGAGGATTCTGGTTCCTCTTTCCCGTCCAGTCCTGCCATCGACCCCGCCCGCCTCACGCCCCGATGACTCACAGACCTGCGGCCCGTCTCAGGCCGGTTCTTTTCACAAACTCTGGGTTCAGTTTTTGGATCCTGTCACAGATTTAATGTAGAGAGTAAAGGAGAGAGGAGGGAGGGAGCTGCTGAGGAGGAGGAGGAGGAGGACAATCCTTTTATTCTCTCCTGATGCTGTGTTCACGTCTCATGGGGCTGATGGTAGAGACACAAATACAGTTGAATGACGCTGAAGAAGACGTCAGCTAAAGTTACGTTGAGTTCAAGGACGATCTGTCATCTGAGCGATTTGTCTTTAAAATATAAAAGCTGCTAAAAAAAAAAAAAATGTCCACGTCCTCCATGTTTGCGTGTTGTTTGTTCTCCTGGTTTTGGTTTGTCTTCAACAACCTCAGGAAAATGTTGAGTAGGAGTTTAAACATTAATGAACACCTCGGTCGGATACAGCTTCTCTGTGATGGATTCGTTCATTTGAAGCGACCTTCGTCCCAAACTTCAGATCAGATACTGACATGCTGAGCAGCTGAAAGGAACAACTTCAGGGTGTGTTTGTTATTCTGAGTTTCACCGTGAAGATTCAGTGTTTGACTGCAGAAATCAGACTTTTACAATAACATTTGAATCCATTTTTACTGTCAGTTTTATTCATGTGTAGCTGTGATCTGTCGAGTCCAAGGTGACGTCGCTCAGTGCTGCACAGAGAGGAAGCTGATTGATTTTATAGTTGTTTTTTTAAATAAAGAAAATATGTTTAAAATAAAATAGACCTTCAAAAAAGACAAAATAAAAAATGATAAAGGTTTGATGGCGATGTATCGTGTTGAAGTGAAGCATCACAGTTCATGTTTTGGCAGTTTGACACTAACCTCTGTTAATAAACTTGGAAATACTCGGCTTTACAGAGTCCCTGAACACACCACAGTCTCAGTCTGAGTGTTGGGTGTAAACAGGTGACGACGCTGCAGTAAATCCTCTAGAGGTCTGCAGGCTCCTCCTCCTCCTCCTCAAATCACTGTGTGATCATTTTCTCCACGTTTCTCGGTCACAGCTTCACTGAGCAGGAGTTACTTATTTATATCATTAGATGGTTTTTAGTCTCATCTAGTAGAACCGGTTCCGACCCGCTCGGACTCGCGGGAAGTTTTTCATTTTATCGTCGTGTTCCGGTTTTAATTTAATTTTTCTAACTGAAGGGATTTGTAACGCGCGCGGCTCCTGATCGATCACAACTCCAAACAAAACGTTTTATTTTTGTTTTATTTTCACCCACGCTACAACTTACTGTGTAACTAAAGACTTTTTTTTGTTTGTGTAATGCATGATTAATACAATAAAAGTATTTTTTCTAGTCTTCCAAAAAATGGATAAAAAAAAAGGTTCTGATCAGTTTGCGAGTTTTGATGAGTTTTGGTTAAAGTTTTTTTTTTTTTTTTTTTTTTGATTTACAAACTATGAAACAGCAGATTTTAAAGATTGTACCACATAGCAGAATACAACTGTTGAAATGTATATAAAATGTCTATAATAACTATTAAATGGTGTACCTGTACAGAGGCTGCCGCTCCCTCCTCATTCTGCTGCACCGCACCACAGGAACACAACCGCCAAAATAAAAGCTCCAGCAAAGTTTGACACCTGAGGTTTTTGCAGAAGAGCTGCAACAGTCAGTCAGTTCATTGATTAGCTGATCTAACGAAAACTAATCACCAGGTTTTGTGATGATAATTAAATAAATTCTTTTGGAGTCAAACTATTTATTAAACGACAAGAACGAATATCCTGTTGAAATCCATTAAAACGTAAAGTTACCGTCATTAATAACATTAATGAACCCATGATGCCTCAAGTTCTTTCAAAAATGTATTTCATGTGAAAACATTTAAAGTATCTGTTTCCATGGAAACAACCCAAACCCACTTTACAAAATGAACTCTTCCTTTCAGAATAAACTGCTTCTGTGAAGAACAAATGATCAAACTGATTTTACAGGTGAGTCCAACACCTTGAGGCTTTCGCTGTTGAGCTGTTCTTATAGATTTATAGATTTGTAGGAGCTTTTGAAAATGAGTGTAAGTGTTAATTCAATGTGTGTAATAGAGTCACTTTAAATGCTTTACAGATGAAAACAGTTGAAATGAGAGCTGCTTGCTAACACACAAAATATTGACTTTCTTTTTGACCAGATATTTTATTGCCTTCATGTACATACGTACCAGTTTTTTTTTTTTTGAGTATATTTTTTGGGCTTTTTATGCCTTTATTGACAGTGCAGTAGAGAGAGACAGGAGGTGGGGAGGCAGCATGCATCAAAGGCCGTCCGATGCGGGACTCGAACCGGGGCCGACTGCAGCGAGGACTGTGGCCTCCACACATGGGGCACCTGCTTAGACCACTGCGCCACACGATACCCCACTTATTTTTTTTAACTAGATAATTTAGTTTTATTTTTAACTAAACTTTTATGATGAAAATTTAAATGTACTTTAGTGGAGAAAATTCATGGAAAACCTTTGATACTTTTCATATGTCTTAAAATGTAGATTTTTGAAACAGTGTAAACAATAAAAACAAGGTAAAATTTAATTTATTGTTTAAAGTTTAAGCAAAGAAACACTGGAGATAGTTTCTGTTTGGGCAGCTGAGATTCAATAAGTGAACGTAGTTTAAGTGTCAGTCAAAATAAAAAGAGCTAATGTACATTCATCTGGATAAAAAACTGCTCACCAAAAAGTATAAATTATACATTTTCTGCTGTTCAGCTGCACATTTTAATGACTTTGGACACATGTTGAGTATCTGACTTTATTTTTAAATCACTTCTCAAATCCATAAATTCAAACCAGAAAGACAAAGACATGAGTGTTACTGTCTGAGCTGAAAAAGAAGAAAATAATGAGATACGGCGACTTGGTGCAACTAATGTCTTTATACATAAAGAGACAGTTACAGATGGAACATGAAGTGAAAAAATAAAGACTAATAATATGAATCTAATGAGAAGAATTACATGAATGATTTTTTGGCCTTTAGTGGACTGAAGAATTCCACAACTACTGACAGAAAACAAAACAAATACACAGCTTTTTATTTTACAACTTTCTAATGCAAGACCCAGAAGTGAAGAGTTGTGGAGATCTTTGTCAAACTAACCCGAGTCAGCGTTTAGATTTCTCGGTAATGAACCTTCAGATTGTTTAAACCGAGCGCAGTCTCTCGGGTGAAGCATGAAACATGGGTGTAGAAGAAGAAAAGGTGAGTCCCAGCTCCGCATACTAATGTTACCTGTATATACCAGGTAATAATCATGTTAATGTTTCAGAAGAAGTATCTCCTTATTTTTGAAACCTCTGCTAAAGTATAATTTCACATTCCTCATTTTAAAGATTCTGAAATTTCCCCCTAAAACAGCACAGGACCTAAAATCATGACTTTATTCTCATAATATTACTATTTTTGTAATATTACGACTTTTTTCTCAAAATATCAGATTTTTTCTTTCCTCGATGTGGCCCTAACACTCTGTAGAGATTTATTACTTTCAGGGAATAAACAACATCCTTAAATTTTGTTTTCCAGATTTAGATTAAAAATGTTCATAAATAGAAAGTAAACATGTTTTTTGCTTTATTAGCAGATATATGTGAAATGTGTTTACACTTTTCTGACTGTATTTGATTCTTGTTTGTTTCCTGTTATCTGCAGTTTGGACACCAGGTGGCAACACGTCCCTGTCTGATAGTCTGAGCTTCAGTAACATGGAGATGGACAAGCTGTAAAAATAACTATTCTTTATTGGAGAAACACAAGAAAAAAACAGGTAATAAATACAGAAAAAGGACAGAATTGTCTTTTACCACCCGAATCCCATCAGAGGTTTAATTTACACAGAGACAAATAATCAGATTTTTTTTTTTTTTTACATTTTTATATATCTGTTCTTACAGGCTGGCGCCTCCTCCCGCAAACAGCACAGATCTGAAGAACCATAAAGGTAATTTAAGCCTTTTTAACAGCACATCCTGTATTCTTTCCATTCACGTTGCTCATTTCCCATCCAGAAAATATGAAAATGTACTGGCAGAGACTTTAAACTCTTAAAAGATGGTCATTTACGCTCTTTTCCACAATTACAAACATTTTATTTGAGTATGAAAACTATGGAATCTGGCATGTGTCATGGGGAAAAGACCTAATCAGCTGCATTTATTAATAAATTGAGCAGTTAAATTAACAGAACATAGCGATAAACAATAGTTAAACAATAGTTGACATGTCTTTGTCAGAATTAATCCAATCTAAATCTATATTTTATATTTTAAGTTATTATTAAATGAGCAGCTTGGATTTGGTGCAGTTTGATTTTGCACAGAGATTTATTAATTCGTTTTTTTCCTCCATGACAAATACAGAGTTCTGTAGAAATCCAAAAATATTGTAAAATTCTTTTGTCTTAATTTGTTCTGACATAAAATAAAATATATTTAACATTGTGATGGACAGATTTGGCACATTTTATTCAATTATTTATTCAAGTCTAAACAAGAAAAAAAAGGTTGATTCCAGCTTTGTATTTACCACATAGAAACACAAAGGAATTTTGTCCTTGTGAAACTGGTTTCCTCTGATTCTGCTTGTAAAATAAACACAGCAGAAAAAGTTTAAAATGAACAGACTGTGAAGATTTAATTGCGTATTTTAACAAAGTCTGGTTTTCTGCCGGTGCCATGCTGTGGCCCTGTCCTCATCACAAAAAAAAAAGATTATAGATTACAGTTTAAGAAAAATACAGAAAAATCTACATGTTTGGCAAATATACATCAATTACAACAACAAAAAAAAGGATGGAGCTTAAATCTTGGACCAAAGAGGGAAAGATATTTCTGTTAGCAAGTCCTTTGATCCAGTTTTTTATGATTAAAATATGAAAAAATTAAATGTTACAAATAGAAAATGATGACTTGAGAATTGACAGTGACAGTTTAATTTTGTCATGTTAATAACTGATTGATTTTAAGTTAATTTAAATTAATTTTTCTGTTATAACATAGACTCAACTTAAGTTTTACTTACTAGATTCACTTCTCGAATGTAGTATCTCACAGAAACGAACACCTGTAATCACATGACCAATGTGCCTTACTTAGGTCACGTGACAACACCTGAGCAAGTTCCATTTGCTGAAGAAGGCTGCATAAACTTGAAAGCTCTGAAAAAAGCTAGTAAGTGAACCTTAAGTTTTATTACAGAAAAATGTTCCCAAGGTCAAGAATAAACCTCCATGCTCTAGTTTAAGGTTGAGGATTTCTTTTTGTCTAAAGACAGATTCAGGAAACAAACTGATATGGACTGAAACAAAAGTGATTTTATCTGAGACTGTTTACAAAAAAAAAAATTAAAAACTAAAGGATCAGTTAAACATTTTAAGAAAACCATTTGTGTCTTGTCCAGAGCTTAATAAGGAGGACAGATAAAGACACAAACAAGATGATTTCCCAAAACGTTCAACGAAGAGACGAAACCTCCAACCCTGTTAAGTAAACATGTTGAACATCTCAAGGATCACGCATTAGTCATGAGAGCTGCTTGGTCTAACATCCTGTGAATCCGAAATCATTAATTCATTCACTATTCACTCATATAGTGTGTTGATGTAAAAACGCAAAACAAATTTTAAAAAATGTCTCCTTTTCTGCTCCTACGTGGATCATTAGAAAGCAATACACAATCTTGGATTAAAGAAACTAATTAAAATTTGTCTTTAAATTATGTACATATCTAATAATTATTATTAAAATAATTTAAAAGTTGAGGATCTCATTACTGTAATTATGATATAAAGATGTCATAATCATGAAAAAGATTTCCTGCAGGTAAAAGTATTTACCTACAATATGTAGATTTCATAATCATGAAATATTTATCTCTTAATTGTGACATACAAATGTCACAGTAACTAGAAAACTACTTTCATAATTATAAAATCTTTATATCAGAATTATGAGATACAGATCTTGTAATAATAACATAGAAGATCTCGTAATTACAAAATAAGTGTAAACATTATTTTTATTTTGTAATCACAAGATCCAGAAAACTTCATTATGAAATAATTTTGTTATAATTATGAGTTATGGATCTTATAACAAATTTGTGTAATTATGGGCTAGTTTTCTCATAATTGCACTTTAATAAAGTACCTTATAATTATGAACAAATTATTTTACAGTTACAGTTGATTTATTTTGTAATTGGAAGATATGGATATCTTTATTTGTGATTTTGTTTCCCTTTAATCTGCAGTTCATTAAAGGATTCAGCAGGGTTTATTCCATAGTTAGGATCTGTTTAAAAAGTAAATTTCAAGTTCAGGTTGATCAGAATTGATAAGATTAATTTGGTTAACGTGATATTAAGGATTTTCTCACAGGTTTTACATTCTATGTTTTGTTTTTATAGTTTTACTAATTTTTGAGTTGCACTTCAGAGTAATTTGAGTCCTACAATAATAGACTGTAGAGTGAAGAGTGAATGAATGTGGTTTCTACTGTTGTTGATGATGATTATCACATTTGATGATTTTCCAACGTCTCCTTCATTAAATAGAAAAATGTTTTTGGTGTATGAGTATCTTTCTATGCTGTGTGTTTTGTGGGTATATGTGTATGGTATATATACAATGTGTGTGTGTGTGCTCTTGTACTTCTGTCTTTGTGGGGACTTGATTTTGTTCTGCAAAGCAAGGACATTTTGGATAAAGGGGACATTTGTTTGCTTCTCACCTTTCAAAGCTTTAAGATTTGGGTTTTAGGTTTAGGTGCCAAGTGATGTATGTCAGTGAAGGACCTTACAAGTACTCAAGTACCTGTATGTGCTGCTATGTTTGTGAGGACCTGCATTTGTACATGCAAAGCAAGGAAATTTAATCTAAGCTTGTTACAGTTGTAGGTTTTACAGGCTAGGCAATAATTAAAGGAATATGAATATGTAAGTCTAACTTTGTGAGGACCTGTTCCTGTACCTGCAAAGCACCTCTTAAACAGTTACAGTTTTAGGTTTACAGGATGGATAATTTGTTAGTAAAGGTCCTCAAAATTATAGGAATACAAATATGTACTAAAAGTGAGGCCATTTTGTCATGTTTTCACTTCTTCAAAGGTCTATTAGAACATTAAGACTTGAGGCACCTCAAATATAGAAGTACAAATGCGAACTTCTATCTTTGTGAGGACATTTTATCAGACTATTTAAGGGTTCGGTTGAAGTTGTCATCACAAGTGCAGAAGTACAAACGTGTGTGTGTGTGTGTGTGTGTGTGTGATCTTAGTTTTTCTCAGCAAAGTCTCGGCAGATGCCTTGGACCAGCGGAGGGATGAAGTCAGCGAGGCCGTTGAACTCTCTGGTGAAGAAGGTGTGGCTGTCCTTTGGCTCTGATGACATCGCTCTGAGGTCATCCATGGGGGCCCAGGCAACGCCCACGGAGTAGATGGTGATTTCTGGTGATTGATGGACAGGAGAAACAGGTATGATATGAATTAGATGTGACAAAAAGAATAGAACATAAACTGCTGTGGTTTTAAATCACACATAAATACCTTGTTTGTGTGCAATCAGCGCCGGGCTTCTCACGTCGTCATACGATTGACCATCTGTCACCACGATGAGAAAGTTGCGACCTGGTCCTGTCCGCCTGGTTGAGGAAAACAACAGATAAATTATTTTAATTTTAAAGAAGGCTCAGTAAACAAACAGGAGGACTGTTGGGGACTATTTTCAGCGGCAAATTGATTGACATTTGGCGCCGTAGTGAGTATTTGGAGCAACAGGACAGAGTATGTTGGTTATTCTCAGTGGAAAGTTACAGAATATCATCAGTGTCCTTTAACTAAGCTTTTTTTTTTTCCACACACAAACTCTTCCGACAGGTGACCTCTCAGGTGTGATGTTACCTGAACAGTCTCTGGGTGGTGTAGCTGATGGCTGCTCCAGTTGCTGTTCCTCCGCTCATGTAGGGGATCCTCTTCAGAGCGTTGGTGGCGTCCTCTTTGTTGGAGTGGTCAGACAGGCCGAACTCCAGCCTCTGATCGTAGGTGAACTGCACCGCACCTGCAACACCCCCACACAGTCAATCAGCCAATCAGCTCATCAATAAATCAGTTAATTAGCTGTTTCCATCTTGTGACGCTGACCAATGTGAGCTCCCACATCTGAGATATCGAAGCTGCCAGCAATTCCTGCCAGGAAGTCCAGGACCAATTGGAAGTTCCCCTCACCAACACTGGACGAACCGTCAATGAGGAAACCGATGTTCACCGAGTTGTAGCAGGTTTTACCTAAAAAACTCAGAAACAATTAATTACTTTAATGAACAATTAATCTTTCAGTTAGTTTTCACCGGACCTTTTGTGAACAGTATAACCTCTAGATATCAGGATTTAATTAATGAAATAATACCTGTCTTACTGTTCTGTTTTGTTTCTTCATTTAAACACTGGTGGGTAAAACTGTATTCTAACTGTACCTTTATGTATTTCGACATTTTATTGGGCTTAATTAAGTTCACTGAAGCTAAAAAATAACAGTTTTTGTAAAGGTTCTTCTCTCTCTAGAAAGAAATACTGAAGACAGTGACCTCTGTGTCTTCCAGGTCAGGTGTGTTACGGCTGTGGAGGTGTGTCTTACTGCAGAGCAGGCCGTCCAGCGAGCAAAGTCTCTGAGTGAGAGGTTTGACGTGTTTGGTGGTGCTGAACCAGCTGGGGATGGAGTAACTGAAGAAACCGTTGTCTTTACACACCGCCTGCACAAGGAGAGAGGAGGAGATTCTGTTGTCATTAAAACATGTTTCATTCCTGAAACACCATTAAAACCATTTCAGTAAAACAAAACTATGAGCTGAATGTAAATAAAGTGTGAACCTTCTTGACAAAGTCCTTGTCAGGCACCATGGCGAGCTCCTCGGGCGCCGGCTTGGCCACAGACACCAGGAAGACATTGACGCCGGAATCTCGGGCGAACTTAGCCGCCTGCTCTAGGTCATCGGACGGCCACCCGTCAATCAGCACCATCATCACCCGAGGGTGGCCCCGTCTTCCCCCGTTCTCCTGGATGAAGAAGGTCTCCGCTGTGTGCATGATGGCTTTACCTGTAGTTAATGAGGAATTTGAACATAATTTGAACATTGAGCGACAACATATCCCAACAGTCTTGGCCACTGATATGATGTCCTTCTCATAGGTTTGGGTATTTCGTGTGTGTGTGTGTGTGTGTGTGTGTGTGTGTGTGTGTGTGTGTGTGGGTTACCTATGTTGCTGTCTCCTCCCAGGTAGGCCAGCTCCTTGATGGCAAACAACAGCTCTTTAGGCTGAGTGTAGTTGGTCAGTAGGAACTCTGTCCTGGGAGAATCACTGCGCACACACACACACACACACACACACACACACATGAAATGCTGATGATAAAGAGGATCTACATTAACATTACATATCAATTCAAACACACTGTCCCAGACTTTATAAATCATTGAGCTCGAAAAGTATAGTAAGGCATAAAAATTCCTAAAAACTAAGTAAGTTATAAAAGCGTCATAGTATAGCAAAACATAAATCATCATAGTATAATTTGTCATAAAAAGATAAGAAAATATCATAGTATGTCATAAAAAAAGTAAAAAAAAAATGTCATAGTATACTAAGGCATAAAAAGTCCTAAAAGCTAAGTTATAAAAGCGTCATAGTATAGCAAAGCATAAATCATCATAGTATAATATGTCATAAAAATGTCAAAAAACATCATACAATAGTAAGACATAAAAACATCAATGTATAATATGTCATAAAAATGCGAAAAAAAGTCATAGTATAGTAAGTTATGAAAAAGTCAGTATAGTTCGGCAAAAAAACGTCAAAAGACATTATAGTATAGTAAGACATAAAACGTCATAGTATTAGTCATAAAAATGTCAAAAAATGTCAGAGTATAGTACGGCATAAAAAAATCCCCAAAGCGTCGTAGTATAGTAAAGTTGATAGAATATGTTATGTACATTATGTGCTATGTGTGTATACATATATATATATATATATATATATATATATGTATACACATATATATATTTTGTCCTGTTAGACCTGTATGAAATGAATGATGACATACGTATGTAGGAACATGTATGAATAAATGTAACTATGAATAACTGTATGTAACAACACATGTATGTGGAGTGTACTGTTCAGTGTGATTTCATATACCACAAATTTGCTATAATTTGCTTATATTTCATCCATTTGTCTATGTTTACTTGTCTTTTTATTCTATAAAATCTACTCTTTGTTGCTTCACAGCGTAAAGGTTGTTGGTTCGAATCCCAGACCTGGAATTTGCATATCCTCTTACATAATATAGTAAGGAAGACAAACATAATAGTTTAGTATGTCATAAAAATGTCATAGTATGGTAAGGCATAAAAACGTCAAAAAACAACATATTACTTTAAGGAATGAAAATGTCATAGTAAGGTATAAAAACACCTTAGTATGTTCAGTGTTAAAATGTCATGGTGAGTTAACTAATTAGAATATATTATGTACATTATGTCATAAGTGTGTGTATATTCTGCCTTGTTTTACCTGTATAAAATGAATGATGACATACATATGTATGAACATGTATGAATAAATGTAACTATGAGTAACTGTAAGTAAAAACACATGTATGTTGAACGCATTGTCTGATTTCATAAACACTAAATTTGTTTTTATAATTCATCTATTTGTCTCTGTGTTAACTTGTCTGATCTGCTCTTTGTTGCATCACAGCGAGAAGGTTGTTAGTTTGAATCCCGAGCCTGGAGTTTGAATATACTCTGTCATAGTATACTGAGGCATAAAACTTCATAAAAACCTTACAGTAAATTAAGGAATACAAATGTTATAGTATAGTAAGGCATAAAAATGTCATTGAATAGTGGTGCATAAAAACATCAAAAAACATAACAGTATAGTAAGGCATGAAAACGTCATAGTATAGTATGGAATAACATGTAATAGTATACTATGTCATAAAAGTGTCATAGTAGAGTATGGTATAAAAACGTCAGAGTATAGTTAGACATAAAAACATCATAATATAGTATGGTATAAAAACGCCATAGTATAGTATGTCAAAAAAAGTCAAAAAATGTCAAAGTATAGTAAGACATGAAAACGTCAAAAAACATCATAGTATAGTATGGCATAAAAATGTAAAAAAACTTCATAGTATAGTAAGGCATAAAAACGTCATTGTATAATATGTCATAAAAATGTCAAAAAACATCATAGTATAGTATGGCATAAAAAACATTACAGTATAATATGTCATAAAAACGTCAAAAAACATCATAGTATAGTATGGCAAAAAACCGTCAAAAAACTAAATAGGATAGTAAGACATAAAAATGTCATAGTACAGTAAGGCATAAAAACGTCATAGTATAGTATGGCACAAAAAACATCATAGGATAGTAAGGCATAAAAATGTCATAGTATACTATGTCATAAAAATGTCAAAAAACATCATAGTATATTAAGGCACAAAAAACGTGATAGTATAGTAAGGCATAAAAACGTCATAGTATAGTATGGCATAAAAACGTCAAAAAACATTATAGTATAGTAAGGCATAAAAATGTCAAAAAACGTCACCGTATAAGTATGGCATAAAAACATCAAAAAACATCATAGCATAGTAAGGCATAAAAACGTCATAGTATACTATGTCATAAAAATGTCAAAAAACATCATAGAATTAGTATGGCATAAAAATGTAAAAAACTTCATGGTATAGTATGGCAAAAAAACATCATAGTATAGTATGGCAAAAAAACATAAAAAAACGTCATAGTATAAGTATGGCATAAAAAACATCATAGTATAGTAAGACACAAATGTCATAGTATAAGTATGGCAGAAAAAACGTCATAGCATAATAAGGCATAAAAACATCATAGTATACTATGTCATGAAAATGTCAAAAAACATCATAGTATAGTAAGACACAAATGTCATAGTATAAGTATGGCAGAAAAAACGTCATAGTATAGTATGGCAAAAAAATGGCAAAAAACGTCATAGTATATGGCAAAAAAACGTCAAAAAACTTCATACCATAGTAAGACACAAAATTGTCATAGTATAAGTATGGCAGAAAAAACGTCATAGCATAGTAAGGCATAAAAACGTCATAGTATACTATGTCATAAAAATGTCAAAAAACATCATAGTATAGTAAGGCATAAAAACATCAAAAAACATCATAGTATAAGTATGGCATAAAAAACATCATAGTATAGTAAGACACAAATGTCATAGTATAAGTATGGCATAAAAAACGTTACAGTATAGTAAGGCATAAAAACGTCAAAAAACGTCATGGTAGAAGTATGGCATAAAAACGTCAAAAAACTAAATAGGATAGTAAGACATAAAAATGTCATAGTACAGTAAGGCATAAAAACGTCATAGTATAGTATGGCAAAAAAACATCATAGTATAGTATGGCAAAAAAACGTAAAAAAACTTTATAGCATAGAAAGACATAAAAATGTCATAGTATAGTATGGCATAAAAACGTCAAAAAACATCATAGTATAGTATGGCATAAAAATGTAAAAAACTTCATAGTATAAGTATGGTAAAAAAACGTCAAAAAACTTTGTAGCATAGTAAGACATAAAAACGTCATAGTATAGTAAGGCATAAAAACGTCAAAAAACATCAAGGTATAAGTATGGCATAAAAACGTCAAAAAACATCATAGTATAGTATGGCATAAAAATGTCAAAAAACATCATAGTGTAGTATGGCAAAAAAACATCAAAAAACTTCGTAGCATAGTAAGACATAAAATTGTCATAGTATAAGTATGGCATAAAAAACGTTATAGTATAGTAAGGCATAAAAACGTCAAAAAACCTCATAGTATAATATGTCATAAAAATGTCAAAAAATATCATAATATAGTATGGCATAAAAACATCAAAAAACATCATAGTATAGTATGGCATAAAAACGTCAAAAAACTTCATAGCATAGTAAGACATAAAAACGTCATAGTATAGTAAGGCATAAAAACGTCAAAAAACGTCATAGTACAATATGGCACAAAAAACTTCATAGCATAGTAAGGCATAAAAACGTCATAGTATAATATGACATAAAAATGTCAAAAAAACGTCATAGTATAATATGGCATAAAAACGTCAAAAAACATCATAGTATAGTAAGATACAAAATTGTCATAGTATAAGTATGGCATAAAAAACGTCATAGCATAGTAAGGCATAAAAACGTCATAGTATAATATGTCATATAAATGTCAAAAAACATCATAATATAGTAAGGCATAAAAACGTCAAAAAACATCAAGGTATAAGTATGGCATAAAAACGTCAAAAAACATCATAGTATAGTATGGCATAAAAACGTCAAAAAACTTTGTAGCATAGTAAGACATAAAATTGTCATGGTATAAGTATGGCATAAAAAACGTCATAACATAGTAAGGCATAAAAAACGTCATAGTATAGCATGGCAAAAAAACGTCAAAAAACTTCGTAGCATAGTAAGGTATAAAACGTCATAGTATAAGTATGGCATAAAAACGTCAAAAAACATCATAGCATAGAAAGGCATAAAAACGTCATAGTATAATATGACATAAAAATGTCAAAAAACGTCATTGTAGTAGTATGGCATAAAAATGTCAAAAAACATCACAGTAAAGTATGGCACAAAAAACTTCATAGCATAGTAAGGCATAAAAACGTCAAAAAACGTCATAGTACAATATGGCACAAAAAACTTCATAGCATAGTAAGGCATAAAAACGTCATAGTATAATATGACATAAAAATGTCAAAAAAACGTCATAGTATAATATGGCATAAAAACGTCAAAAAACATCATAGTATAGTAAGATACAAAATTGTCATAGTATAAGTATGGCATAAAAAACGTCATAGCATAGTAAGGCATAAAAACGTCATAGTATAATATGTCATATAAATGTCAAAAAACATCATAATATAGTAAGGCATAAAAACGTCAAAAAACATCAAGGTATAAGTATGGCATAAAAACGTCAAAAAACATCATAGTATAGTATGGCATAAAAACGTCAAAAAACTTTGTAGCATAGTAAGACATAAAATTGTCATGGTATAAGTATGGCATAAAAAACGTCATAACATAGTAAGGCATAAAAAACGTCATAGTATAGCATGGCAAAAAAACGTCAAAAAACTTCGTAGCATAGTAAGGTATAAAACGTCATAGTATAAGTATGGCATAAAAACGTCAAAAAACATCATAGCATAGAAAGGCATAAAAACGTCATAGTATAATATGACATAAAAATGTCAAAAAACGTCATTGTAGTAGTATGGCATAAAAATGTCAAAAAACATCACAGTAAAGTATGGCAAAAAAACTTCATAGCATAGTAAGGCATAAAAACGTCAAAAAAAGTCATAGTATAATATGGATTAAAAACGTCAAAAAACGTCACAGTGTATAGTAAGCCATTAAAATGTTAAAATGGTTGTGTGTGTGTGTGTTAATGTGTGTCTGACCTGGCCTGTATCAGGCCTACATGTGGTCCTGTTGGTCCGACTCTCAACATGGCGGCAAGTTTGGTGACAAAGTTCTTCTGCAGGTTGAACCGTCGCTGCCCGATGTTGTTGCTGCTGTCCATGACCATGGCGATGTCCATCTGACAGTCTGAACACAAGTCGATATTTTCACTGTCACATTTCCTGATTCTATGTTTTTAATAATGTTGTTTTATATATATGTATATAAAACAAGGCTGTAACAAAACTACACAAAGTATTTGAGCAGAAACACTGTGTAGCAGCTGACAGTCTTTCTGTTCCTGACTGACTTAACATCAGCCAACAGAGTCTCACTGATTTAAAGGAAGTTAGTGTCAAAGCTTTTGCACATTGAATTGGTTTCTATTTTTAAGTTAATGAAATAAAAAGTAACAGAGCCCAAACATTTGAAGAAATATATAAAAAAGTGATTTGGCCAAACGTTTGTACTTGTCTCAATTGTACCTTTATTTCCGCCTTGCAGAGCTTTCTTCACTGAGGGCTTCTTCAGTGTTTTCTTTGCTGCAACACACACACACACAGAGTTCAGCTGAGGTGACAACAGTCTGTCTGGTGCAAACATCATTCTCCTGTTGTATCTAGAAGCTTCAGCCAGAACAAAATTACAACAACATTATAACCTCCTGTACAGTCAGACTGATGTGGAGAAAAATCCCTGTGACATTTATTCTGAAAAGACGTGATACACATCACCACTTCCTGCTAGCTTAATGTCTTGTTTGACTGTGTGTGTGTGAGTTACCTGGTTGTGCAGCTGCAGGCAGAGCTGTGGTGCTGGTGTCACTGGTCAGCTCTAATGGAACATTAACAGGCTCTGGTAACACACACACACACACACACACACACACACACACACACACACACACACACACACACACACACACTTTATTATAGATAATGCATCAGTTTATGACCCTACGTTTTTTTCCACATACTTTGCTTTTTAAATAATTAAATAATTATATAATAAATACAACATTATCATAATATTTTGCTTTTTAAAATCCTTAAACAACTAATCAATTATCAAAATAGATTTTTTTGTCAATTGACTCCTCAGCTGATTGACTAGTTTTTTCTGGACTTGATGAATAGTTTGAAGACATTTGACCAGTGACATCAGCTCTAACGATGGATCCACACCCCTTCTGATCAATCAACAGACCGATCAGTGGATCAACAGTGTGGCTCCACCTACTGGTGAGCCTGAAGGAGGTGGTCCACTGGGACAGGGCCTGTGATTGGATCCCGTGGGCGTAGGAGCTCATGTAGCTGTGTTGTCCCTGCAGTCTGTGGACCCTGACAGGGCCTCCGGACGGACCCAGGACCCCCCTGTGGACCAGAGACACAACTCAAAAACATCAAACTTTAAACTTTAAAGCAGGGAAGAAGAGACGGCACGGTCAGCTGACTCTTGTCAGTCAGTTACAGGATCATGCTGTTTTTTTAAATCCATTTATTTCAGAGTTCAGGCCGTTGTTTTAATAACACTGTGCTCACTAAGATCATGGCCGGATTAACCTCCTGAGGGGCCCCGGGGCAAAAATTTGCTGGTCAGCCCTCATTGACCCCCACAGTACATGTCAGTTTCATTATTTCCTCTGCACCCAAAAACCAGCCGCTGCTCTGGAGCTGCACTTATTAGCTGATGACTCTGGCTGAGCTCCAGAAGGACGATCATCACGGCAGATGAAGCCTCTCCTCGAAGGAAAGCAGCTAAAGGACTCTGAGACTGAGAGGAACCAGATCCTCTGGTCTGATGAGACCAGGACTGAACTGTTGGGCTTCAGTTCTAAGCATTATAGAATTGGGTGGAAGTTTCTCCATCTCCACTCAGGATCTCTGGAGCTCAGACCGACCATCAGGTTGTTTCAAACCTCGTTCCATTCAAGAATGATGGAGGCCACTGTGCTTCTTGGGAACCTTCAAGGCAGCAGTTACTGAGGATGTGAAGGAGGTTTTCAGTAAACGTTTGTCTTGTTTATCTAAAATGAACAAACATAGTTTTGAAAAAAGGAGGATTCCCGACAAGGAGTCTCATAAAAAACATAAAATAGACAAATGACAGGAAGATGAGGTCTGAAGGAGTGAAGGGAGGATCCTGAGGAAGCAGAGCTGGTGCCTGTGTTTTTCCTCTCGGGGCCCCTGGAGGCCCTCTGTAGAGGAAGGAGGAGGTCATTCAGGGTTGAGAGCTTAATCCCTCATTCCTGCACATTCCCTCATGGTGTTGCTGTGTTGTCGAGCTCCAGCAGACAGCACGACTCACGCGGCTCATTATTATGTCACGTCTTCAGCTGCTGCCGGTAGCAGAACTGAGTGTCTGATCCACGTGTGTGTAAATCTACACCCAGTGCACCAGAAACACTGCTGACTCCGCCTCAGCCCTCTCTACATCTTCATCCACTCCGTCCGACAAACTGAACCTCAGCCAATCAGCACCAAGAGACGCCCGCTTCGATTGGATGGCTTCACTCTGACGGACTTTGAAAACGCTCGGCTGCTGCTTTTCTCAGACGTCCAACAGAAACATTTGGCTCTTTCTCTCATTGCTGTGAACTGACTTCAGGTCAGGTTAACTTTGCTCTCGTTAGCTCTGCAGCATTAATTCAGAGAGGTGGACTCACTCAGGGAAACCACTGAAACCTTCAGTTAGTTAGTTAGTTAGTACATCAAAGCAAACACAGAAACTCACCCCTAGATTTACTGCTGTAGCTGAGTGCGGGGGGATCTACACACAGGGAAACCTGCTGAATGATTTTTACTTCCTGAATCTAAAGTTCGCAGGACCAGTTGTCAGAATGACCAAAATGTTGATATGATGATAAAATCCAGGTTCTAAAATAATCTGGAATTTCATTGGTTGATCACTTCTCTTAATATTGATCATCTGGCAAACTGATTAAGACCAATGCACAATGTAATCAGTGTTATTTTTGAATGCAGTCCTGAGACAAATCCTCGCTGTATGATTTGAAGTACACGAGTGTGCACCTGCACTGCTCAGACTTGTGACTGACACTTTACATCAACAACCTCTCGCTGGTTTTCTCCAGTTTTTTTTTGCCTTTGTTTAAAAATCATCTGATACAAAGAAAGAAAGACAAAGAAAGAAATGAGGTGAAAAACTTTAAGTCCAGGCGTCGCGTAGCGCAGTGGGTTACGCAGGCGCCCCATATATAGAGGCTACAGTCCTTGCTGCAGCTGGCCCCCGGCTCGACTCCCGCATCTGACGGCGCTTTCCTGCTTGTCATTCCCCCTCTCTCTGCCTCCCCATTTCCTGTCTCTCTACTGTCCTGTCCATTAAAGGCACAAAAAGTCCAAAAAATAACTTAAAAGAAAACAAAAAACTTTAAGTCCTACCTGTGCACAGCAGCTCCACAGACGGAGGAGACGGAGGCGTAGATTCCCGTCCCGAACACTGACACCCTCCACTGGGTGCAGTCTGGAGGACATAACACCACCACAGCGTCGTCCATCAGGTCGGCTCCACGGGTCACGCAGGTGATGGGGTAGGGTACTGATCAAAAAGTGACATCAACATTTCAGGAATACTCTCAATACTTTCTCAAAATGTTGAACTATTCCTTCAACATTTGTTAATATTCATGATGTAAACTGCAAAAACATGTAAACATATTAATTTCTTCCTGTTCATCCTTCTTTAGTTTTATTTATGTTTTTCCTTCTATAGTACATTAGTGATTAAAGTGATTTAAATTGGTAAGATAAATTAAAAATCAAAATGAGTTGTTTACATTCATAAAACAAACAAATTTAAATTTAAATTTATTTTATCAGACGAATTTAAATATATTTTATGAATTAGATTTAAATTAGAATTTTTTTTACTGAAATAAAATGTATTTTATAATGTGGTTTTGCTGTACAGGAACTTTTGCTCCCTATTTACTTGATTTTCATATGCAACAACCTAGAAAATTTGGGTTGTTTCTATGCAAAAAAAACACTTAAATATTATATTATATTTTATTATTATATTATCACCACAGTATCTGTGCTGCTTTGTAATTTGCTGCTTAGATTAGTGCAAAAAACACAACAAAAATATTCTTTACAATATTTTAGATGCAACCAAAACACAAATATTCTAGTGGTGAAAATCAGCAAAACTTAAATTGATGGTGAAAAACAAAAGTATGTTATTACCATGGTAATGATGTCATCACCTGGTTTTTAAGACCTTTAATTTGTCACAGTTAAAACGATCAGTCAAAAAAGCAACATAATTGACGTCAGGGTATAAAAAGAGTTCAGTGTTACATAATACTATTCATGAGAGTCAGTTATTCATTGAAATACAGTCAGAAAAACAAATCTGCTCTTTGAAAGGACTGACAGAGGATAAAAGGAGCTTTTCATCTGTTTCATCTATTAGAAAGAACGGACGGGCGCTTAGTTTAAATTTCAGACATTTTCATGATTCAGGCTCAATATAAACACGGGAAAAAATAGTTCTGAGGATCAACAACAAGTCATACAGGGAGGTTTAAAGTTACCTCCATCTGTCCACAGACACTGAGGGACTGTTTAAAAACCTCTGAAAACAATTCATCACAGTGAAGAGAAGAAGAAGAAGAGACGACGACGCACACACAAGTTTTCCATTGGCAGGAAACACATTATTATCCTAGCAACATGTGTGTTTCTGTTCATGTTTATATCACATTAACTCAGTTGAGTTACTCAGGCTCAAACACAAATGACATGAACAAATACATCAACTTTCCTGTACTTTGTACTTCCACCCTGAAGATCAACCCTTCATCTCGCTCCACCCTCCAGACAAACATCTGATTATGGCTCTCAGATTGTTTTATTTGAAAACTTTTAGAGGCCTGATGATGTGAAATTATTGTTTTTACTCAAATAAAAACCAGGAGTCAATTACAAGCTACGTCTCCAATGATGGTCGAGGGCGAGGTTGAAAAATTTAGGCCAGGGGAAAAACAAAGGTGGATAAACTCCTGGTGCTTGTCATATAATGTGCAACCACTTAAGTTTAATTTAATAATTTAATTTAATTTAACAAATTAAATTAGAATTTTAATCTTGCTGCATGAAACTAGCCACAACCACACAACTACAGCCACTGTCTGGTGTGACCAGTCCTAAGCACTGAACGTTGTCCGTTTTTCTACATTACTTCATTATGTAATGGACGTTTCAGCCTCTAAGGGGCGCTCACAGGACTGATAGTGTTGTGTCTTTGGTCTCAGTTTTTGAGATCATATTGTCTTTCTCTGATTCCACACAGATCCTGGATCAGTAAAGTGATACAGCAGCAGGTCCTCACAAACCCTGACGCACACTCATTTTTACAGTACTTGTGAGGACCCTTACTGACGTAATCCATTACCCAGATGTTTTTGTAACTCTGGACAAAAAAAGTTAAATCAGACTTTTACTCTCAAACCAAATCCAAACCCACAGACGCCTCTATGAAGGAGAGAGAACTGGACGAAAATCACCTCTCAAAAATGTCCTCATAAAGACTAAAACTAACATTGGTCCTCACAGTGACAGACACACAGACACACACACTCTATGTTTAAATCCTCCTCCATGTTTTAAGGTGTGTTTACAGTCAGTTCAGTTGCTCACACTTACTGTTAATCTGAATCAAAACCACGAGTATCAACAGAGACTGATTAAAAAACAACAACTAGAGGAACAAATACAAACAAAGAGAAAGAGACAAACAGACATGTAACATTCAGGACTGACCACTGGACTCTGAGCCAAACGATGAAGAGATCAAGAAGAAAAGGCCTGAAGACAAAGAGAGAGATCACATTAACCTGCCATCAAATACACAATACTGAGTGAGAGGGAGGAAAAAAAGAGAGAAGAAAGAATGAAAACAAGAAAGAAAGAAAGAGACATTACATTAACATGTTATCAAATACATAATACTGAGAGAAAGAAAGAAAGTAAACAACAAAGAAAGTAAGAAAGAAAGAAAGAAATGACTTTAGTAGACTATCAGTAGATCATGAAGTAGACAGAATAGAACAGAATAGAATAGAATAGAATAGAATAGAGCGGTGTACCTGTCAGAGGCAGCAGGACAGACAGCAGAGACATTTCTGCACCTGAAACACAGACAACAAAAACAGTCAGTAAATTTGTCAATACATCTGCCTGTGTACTTAACACATGATAACACTGTCAGTTCCAGTCAGAACCAGTTAGTAAACACACGACACTACTGAGCATGCAAACTGTAGATTAACCTCTTCATCGGGACACGATAGATCAGTGGATAGTTAACTCAGTCAACTAGTGCAGAATGAGTAGGAGGTCAACAGGTGACTCAATGAACCAGCCATTAACAACTAGTTACAAAACTTGATTGTTAGTCAATATATACATCAGTCAGTAAACCAGTCAAGAAATAGGTTAAACAAGACCAAATCAGCTAGTTAAGAATAAGCAGATTAGTCAAGTTATAAAGTCACTCAATAAATCTGTCAACTATAAACTGCCAGTTGCTAAACCTGCAGGTTGATGAGTGAACCAGTCAGTAAACCGCATCATACATTGCATGTTTCATGACTATGAACTAAACGGTAAAGAAAGTAAACAATCAGTGAACACTCACTAAATTAGCCAGTGTTTTAAACCTGACCAGCCAGTTAATAAACATGTAATTTGTAAACAAACTAACCAACCAGGCAGTCAGCCAATTCATGTCCGTGAGACATGATCGTATTGTAAAAAAAAAAAAAAATCAGCAAGCCAGTCAGTAAACCAGTTAACAAAGTCAATGACTCAAACGGTTATAGATCAGTCAGTAAACCAGTTCAGACAGTTAGTGAACCAATCACAAATCAAATAAGTGAGGCAGTAAACCAGTCACCCAGTAAAAACTCCAACCAATTCATGAGTATTAAGTATATAAGTGTTTACTACCTGTTGACTGGTGAACAGGTAGTAAAAACTTACGTCAATCAACTAGTAAAAAGTGACTAGCCTCGTTCAGTCAACAGTTAATCCCTAGAATTGTTAGTTAAGGGGTAAACCAGTCAGTAAACAAGTTAACAGACAAATTAAGTAAAAAAGTGGTAAACAGTGTGTAAACTGACATTAGTCACTAGGTTAGCCAACATTTTTAAGCCTGGCACTATAGGCAGCCAATAAGGCACTGAAACAGTCAGTAAGTCACCTGATTAACAGTTAATTTGTAAAATAAAAAACAACTAGTCAAAGCAGTAAAATTGTTCATATACATGAGACATGATTGAAATGTAAAAAACAGTCAAACAGTTCAATAAGATAAGTTATCTAGTTATCTAGTAAAGAATGAGTTAAAGGTCAGTAGTTATCTCAGTAAACCAGGCGGTTAGCCTTAAACTTTCTCAGTAAGCCAGTTAACAGAGTCAGTCAGTAAAAAATACGTAAAGCAGTCAGCAAGTCAGTGAAACAATCACAATCGGACCTGTCATTTACTGAGTTAATACACATGATAACTGAACAAAACCAGTCAACAAGTAAACAGTAAACCAGTTACCAAGTCAGCACACTACTTAAGTAATGGGTGAACTAGTCAGTAAACCAGCCAGTGGACACTCAAACTAGGTCAGTCAACCAGTAAAGTTCGACTCATTAAATAAACTTTTAACTCTGTAAACCAGTCAGTAAACCTGCCTGAAAACCAGACATAACTAGTAACTAGTTAAGAAGGTCAGTAAGAAGTAAAAAAACAGTCAGTCGAGTAGAATAAACAGCTGGTTAGTAATCCTGTCATTTGACCAGTTAAAAGACAAGCAAAGTAAATCAGTAAACATGTAAACCAGTCGACCAGTCAGTAAACAATTCAGCCAGTTTATAAACCAGTTTGCACAATATAATCAGGTAAATAATATGTAAATAGTTGTCCTGTAAATGGTCGGTCAGTAAACTAATCAGCCAGTTAGTGAACCAGTCAGTAAAGTCCCTCTGGTTGGTTGTAAATCAGCCAGTAAAACAAAAAAGTTGTTTGTCAGTCACAAAAACAGTCAGACGGCCAGTCAGTCAGGATCAAAGAAATCAGTAAACTCAGTCTTACTGACTGTTTCTTCACAGACGTCTCTGAGGAAAATTGTTGAGACTGTTCAGAGTTTATTCCCTGGAAGCAGCAGCAGGCGGTAAGCTGATGATGCTGAGCCGGTGTCGATCGCCCAGCGAGAGAGAGGCAGCCCTTTAAATAAGCTCTCTCTCTCTCTCTCTCTCTCTCTTTTCTCACACACACACACACACACACACACACACACACACACCTTACAGCCATGACAATCAGAGGAGGACATGGGAGGGCTTCAGTGGACAGGTGACCTGGGAGAGAGAGAGAGAGAGGGAGGGGGGGGCGCGATGAGGGAGGGAGGGGGGGAGAGAGAGAGAGAGAGAGAGGGAGAACGAACTGAGGAAAGACTGAAAACAATGACTCACCAACATCCTCTGATGATGATGATGATGATGATGATGTCCATGTTCAAATAAAACTTTTACAACATCAAACTGGAACTTTTATGTATTTTAATATTTATTTGCTTTTTTCTTTTCAAGAGAAATGAAAACAAACACGAAACAAACTCTAACAGGACAGACTGAACTGACAGACACTGACAGTACCAGCCCATGACTGTGTCACAGAGTGACACACAAACAAACATCAAACCAGAGAAAAGAAAGAGTAAAGGAAAATAATTTCCTGAGCTACAACCACAGACGCTCAGTCCACTCACTCTGCTGGTTAATTCATAAACTAAGAAACATTCATTAATGATGGTTATTAAGAATGAAACTCATTCTCAGTCTCATTGATATTTTTAATAAAACAAATAACAAAAAAAAACTGCAGCCCCTGAACGTCACTAACTCTACAGTTTAACAGTAACAGGTAATTTTATTTTCATTTGTATTTTCCGCCGGACGTTCACAGGCTGAACGTCACAGCTGGATGTGTCTGTAATGACAACAAGAAGAATCAGACAGAGGCACTGATTGTTACGAATATGGACAAATCAAGTTATGATGGTGTAAATACCTGGTAAAGGTTCATGGGAGCTGTAGCTAATTTTGAGAGGCAAAAAAATGATTGTTTAACTTTGTTAAACTTGTGAAAACTTCTAAAGTGCTGCAGTGAAGCAGATTTAAAACTTAAAACCTGCCTTATAATAATTTATTTTATTGTATTAAGGTTTAAAATCTTCTCTTCCCCCCTTATTGGTTTTATTCATCATTTTATCTTTTCCATCTAGTTTTATTTTATTTATTTATTTAACTTTTTTTAAATCATTTTGCTACTTTTCATCACTTTTAATCTCCCCTCTCATCAGCACCACAAACTGTCTAATCACCAAACATCTGTTCGTCACTCTGAACTGAACCAACGTGTGAAAGGCGACATGAAGTTCAATTGAGTCATTGATGGAAAGTTAATCAAGGAACATGCTTCATTTTTTCAGTACGGACGATTAAAGAGATTAATAAATATTTAACATTGACATGAACGCGAAAGTGTCACCCAGAGAGAGAGAGACAAAGGTAATGATTCTTAATTTCAAGGGTGAAATACAGTTCACACATCCTTGCACATATTTGATATATCACACTGAATGCTACTGTGAAGAAAGGTCAAGTCATAGCAAGTCAGCAAACTACACTTCCCTCTTTACTATATCAAAAAAGCCGAAAACATGACAAAATAGATAAAAATATAATATTTAGCGTGTAAGATGAGTAATAAATGATACATATTATAGTATTACAAAAAAACATGAAGTTAAAACAAAAAAGTACAAATGGTAAAAGAGTTTTTATGGATCACACTGAGCACAGGTTGAGCATGATATGTTGAATACATTAACTCAGCATGGCTTAGATAATAGCTAAAGATAATATCTTCACTAACTACATGACTTGGACATGTGAGTATATTAATAAGACAAGAAGCAAAGAAAAGTTAATTTACACCAACTTGACTCATAAATCAACAAAGCAGTGGCAGGGATCGGTTGGGGCAGTTCACACTCTTCTTCTTTTGCTCCATTCAACAACATACAAACATTAAATGAAATAATTGACAGTAAAACATTTAAATAAAAAAAACACAATTAATTTTCACATAAACTGCAAAGAAAGATTTTAAGTCACTGTCCTGCTAGCTTAGCTGCTAAGGCTTCAGGCTGTATTAGCCGCTAATAGCATGACTGATTTCCAACTGAACAGCTGGTAGTTTAGTTGCACTGTGGGTAATGTAGGCGGCAGGTTTTGACAAGGAAGAAGAATATGTGGAATAAAAAGGACACTTTGGGTTTCATTGGTTCTTCTCTTTGCTAAAGAGAATTCAGGAGTCAGAGTCAAGGCTTCACGTCCTCTGCTCAGGCTGTGATGAGCAGCATCTCTGGGGGTTTTGAACATAAATGAGTCAAATGAGAAACAGAATAAAATAAGTTTAACTCTGAAAGCTTGGAAACGTAAACCAGGCCTTACATCTCCTCTGCCTCCTGTTTGTTAGTAGAGCTCCGTCAACGTGACTCTACTCAGCTGAAGGACGAAACTTGACAAAACAGGATGTGACACAAAGGATGTGCAGAATCTGAGATGAGTTGACATATATGTCACATATATCATGTGCTGTCACCGAGTCCTTCGGTTGTTTTGTTGTCAGATTGTTGTCTTGAGGGTTGATCCGGGGGTAAAAACAAACCTCATGTTGTCACAGCGTCTATGACGGAGATCAGAGCTCATACTGACTGAATCTCTCCCCGATCAAAGCTTATTACTTTTCATATTCATCTTTTTTATCTTTTAGATAAAAGAATCTAATCGGCTCTTAAATAAATCTGAAAGATATTAATATGAATAAATATTTTGTGTAGCAATATTTAAGTTGTATTGGTTAAAAAAGATGAAACTGAAACTTCTTGAATAGTGACCTTTGGGCTGCGCCTGAATGGTGGCGCCTGTTTTCTTTGCAGATGATGTGGTCTTGTTTAAGAGAGACAAGACAGAGAAGAGGTCATCAGGCAGATTGGTGCAGCGTCAGCAGTAATGCCAGTTTTGTTGTCGTGGCCTTGTTCTGTTTATTGTGGAAGGCTGCGTTCAAACTGACTTCAGGACGCCAAGAGAGAGCGGCAAAAAGTCGCAGTGTCATCTGGAAAAAAAGCTCAACCTGGCTCATCATTCAGTAAAGTGCTGCATTGGCCAATAAAAACATATTCACATGCACGTTCCTATTTAATATTTGGTCATATGTCTACTTTCTAAAAAAAAGCCTAACTTCAACTTGAACAAGTGCATTCTTGTTTTCAGTGAATACAGAAACAGCTGCTACTCAGACCACTGACAAAACACTTTCTATTCCAAACCACTGTACAGCGTTTTGGCTCTGTTTAGCTTTTAAATGCATCAATCTGTTACTTCGACCGGACTTTCCGAATTGTATTTTCTGTCACACTAGTACCTGAACAACACTTTGGACACAGGGCTGTTTTCAGTCTAAACGTCCACTGAGCCCGATGCCAACACAACCTGGAGCTGGACAGCTGGTGTAAAATGGATGGATGGTCGTGGGTGGATAGATTTGAATTTTTTATCTTAATTTAATACTGAATAAATGTGATATTCTGAGATTATTCCTCACAAAACAGTTAGAAGTCTTTCTGCAGAAAAGCAAAGAAATGTTTCAGCGTTGCTTTGCATCTGCACCAAAAACAGATACGAGGTTTCTGTCTCGTGCAGGCGACTCGTCGCCGGAGGACTCCTCGCATTAGCCTCTTTCTGTCACCTCTGAGGCCCTGGTTATTGTGGAGGGCCGGGCGGAGCTCAGGGTCGGTTCGGTAACGTTACCCCTCACAGAGAGCAGCGTACCTGTGTGCAGGTATACAGGTAGGCCAGGCTGCAGCAGCCAGGAATTCAGCTTGGCCAGCTCCCAGCATGCAGCTGGTAAAATGAGAAGGGCGAAAAAAATGTCTCGGGGAAAAATGTAACTGGAGCAAAGGAGAACATTTATTGAAGGTTTTCAACCACAGATACAGAGATAAACAGAGAGATGGACAGATGGATATGAAATATAAATGTAAACAATACTTTAAGCCAGTGGTATCAAACTAAATCTCTGTGCAGTTCACTGTTAAATCACTTCAGATGGAAAATTAACTCATTTTTTTGGACTTAGCTGAAATAATCTCTGTGTATTTTTCAGTCTGTTTTTGGGTTTTCAGGGATTTGACTCATTAAACGTCCTCGTTCTTTCTCTTCATGTGAGTCTATTGTGTGTCTCAGCTTCTCAGCAACACTAAGGCTCTTTTCCATGTGATGGAAGCTTCAGTCAAAACAGTCTTGTTGCCAGGCAGATTTTCAGGAGCCAATCAGTATCAGCAGCATCAGAGGTGCTATTGTATAACGATGTGAGACGGTTATGATTTCTGACCAGCGTGATATCATCCAGGCTGGTTTCCTTTCTCAGAGGAGAGGAGCTGAAGTTTTAATTAAAAACAGTAGCTGTTCTACTTTTAAAATCTGGTTCAAAGGACATGTACGAACAGAGCGGAGAGCAGGGTGAAGGTTGTGTAAGATGTTTGAGGAACTACAGTTCCAGAGTTGTGACAGTGTCCTAACGTCAAGTGTTCCCACAACAGAAGTCCTGTTCAACTATCAGCTCTCCTGCTTCATCAGGACAAAACACGAACAACTGTAGATAAAAAGTCAAAGGAACAAGAAGCCTGAGACATAAAAACTGAAGCAGGTGAAGGTGCAGTTCAGTCAGAAACATCCGATCACAGAGCTTCACATCCTGTCGCGATCCTTCGAACACTGCATTCAAAGACTGATTGTGTCTCAGTGGCGTGACAAGGCTTTCCCTTCTCGAGGCCGTCCCTAGTTTCCGGGGCAATGAAGGATCCAACTGTTGGCCCAACCCATCGCGAACCCAAAAGAAAGTAGACCGTAGACCAAACCGTACAATTTTGGTTCAACCTTTGCAGTCTATGTTGTCTTCAGAGGACACGATTTACGAAGGCATCACCTGACCCGCTTGAATTGTTAAACAGCTGCTAGGTAGCTTGCTAGCTAACTTAGCTACTTAGAGAAACTAAATGAAAACAAACCGCAGAATAAAACTGTGACTGAGAACCACAGCGCAGGGCCTCTGTGGCTGCTTCATGATCGAGTTGCACCATTAAAACTTAATAAATTAGCCATTAAAGACTTTAATAATAACCAATCAAGCATCTAGTTACTGTAGCATCAAAGACCGCAACATCACTCTCAAAAATATTAGTTTTAAAGTGCAAAATGATAATTGAAGCCAAACCTTTGTAAATGCAGGTTCCAGAGTTAGTATCATGTAGAGGGAAATATCTGATACTGCCAACACAGCTGATTTCATTAGATCATTTATTAGATCATTTAACCTGTAATTTAAGATCTCAAACAGCACTTTGGGCAAATGTGTGTTTGTTAGTGTTTCTTTTATCAGTTACTTCATGTTAAGATCTATTTATCAGTTGTAAATATAATCAACTAATTTCTACATCAGAACTACTTCAAGTGATGGATGCTACAACTCTTGACTGAGAGAAGCTGATGGATGTATTGCCTGTGTTTTTATAGACTGACATGTTGTTATTACCTTTATATAACCTGTTCCGGGCTTTATAATTGAGCTCCGGAGCAGATGTTTAGTTTCTTTGTCAATCTTTTATCAGATGGGCGTCCGGAGAAGGAATGTGATCTGTGTACAGACTCTGATCTCCCACAGAGCTGCTGCTCAGCTCCAACACTGCAGAGCTGCCTCAGCTGAGAGTCACTGCGAGGATCCTCAGTCCTGAGGTCTGGGAACAGTATAGTCTTCATTCAAGACCATGACATGTGGCTCAAAACTAGAAATCAAAACTCTGAATTAGTTTTGATGTGGTTTGATTTTGACATAAAGCAGATTTTATTATAAGAATAAGTTTATTATGCAGCTCAAAGACCTTCCAGTGTGTGATAAAAGGTATTAGAAGAACCTCAGACCAGCTTTGGGGGAAGGTGACCAGATATCTGAAATGAAAACCAGGGACATTTCCACTTCTGCAGTCAATATATCATTAAAATATCCAACGTTTTTACCTATAAAATAAAAAAGGAGACAGTACTGTAATAAACTATTGTGAAGGCCGATAAAATGACAACTACCTTTGAAGCAGTCATGAAGTCCTATTGTCTACCTATTCCTCAATTATTTATATTCCTTTAGTTTTTAAGTGCCCACAGATCTAAAGAATCAAAAACCTTTTACGTAAAAGGTTGTGAATATTGTTGCGTGAAGTCCATCGCAGATCATTGGGTCACTTTTATCTTCTTCACTTATTGCAACATAAAAACATTTTTGTTTGTTTTTGTGCCTACTGCCGGGTTATGAACTCCTAACCAATGAGTGAGCCAGGTGACCTTTTCTTTGCCTGGAGACAACAACAAAATAAAAAGTCAAATCTAATTGGATAGCTCTGTTTTGATGGTTTTAACTTAATTTCAGCAGCTGCTGTAGCTAGCAATTAGCTCCCTCTGTTGGCCAAAACCAGCACAACGCTAAACATATGTTTTTAATTGCAAATGGGGACATTTGCAGGGACAGCTCCAGCCAGGGATAGGCCACCAAAAACAGGGACTGTCCCCTTAAACATAGTGAAGTCAGAGTTATTACAATTCATCCCCAGGGGAACACGAATGTCTGAACCACATTTCATCACAATCAGTGGTGAAACAGTTATCTGCACTAATGTACCTAGTACCTGGCTGGCTGCAGTATAGCTCATGAACTCCGCCCACTCCATGTTAGCAGATGGGACGTGGGTCAAACTAAAAGAGGTACATGTTAAATAAACGTTCTGCCATTTTAGGTCGTTCTCATCACGCTGATGTATGTTCAACTGGTTATTTCATGCTACAAAGAGGGGGTGTGATGTCGTGATTGACAGCTGTGATTGACTCATGATTGGTCATGTGGGTGTATGGACGAGACCTCGATACCACGGCTCCACCCCCTGATCACTACTGTGTAAACTCCAAACGACGCCGCCAGAGCGAGATGGCGGCGATCGTACCCGAGATATTTCGGCTTCGTTTTTGTGCAGATGGAGGAAGTGGAGATGCGTCGTCCATCTTTATGTACGATCATTGTTTCACACTGAACTGTGGACACACAGCACATGACAGCTAACTCACGCAGCCCAGAGTCTCCAGTGGAATAAAAACCAGTCCAGGCCCAGGAGAGAGACAAATAAACACACAGATAAAATGATCAACTGTACTTGACCACCAGAGATCGAGGCCTCCGGCGGCAGTAATCCTGGATCTGCCTCTCAGACCGTCACACCATCCAACTGAAGGAGGAAATACCCAGAAAGAGAGTCCAGCACGACCAAAGGAAACAAACAGCAATAAGCAAAAAGAAACAAAGGGAGAAAACAGACGAGAGGAAAACAAACAAGAAAACACGTTTGCTCAGTTCGAGTCTCCGTGGTCGGACTTTGTGTCAACGTGACTCATGAACGCAGCAGGAGGACCAGGAGTCCTGGATGTTACGGTTCTCAGAGCTGCAGCTGCATTACCACGGGACAGTAACGTGGCTCTGTCAGCAGAAAAACCCACTCCATGTTCAGTGAGAGGGATCAGCTCAGTTCTATAGAGACTGGTCCCTGAACACCTGTATCATCTTCCACCTGGATTAGTGTAAATGCTCCAAATAACTTTCCCTGTGTGTCTGTTGATCACCTGAGAGGCAGCTTTCAGAGAGACACCTGATCTATGTGTGTCACAGCGTCCTCGCAGAACAAACAGGTCTTTGTCCCATGAGAAGCTCGTATCGGCAGCGGGACTGAACGCTGTAACGCTGACGCGACACCGAGGTCACAGCGAAACATCACATCAGAAAGCAGCTTCAAGTGTTTACAGCCGGTGGTTGGCTGAGGTCACGGGGCGGGAGCCAATCAGATCCTGATCCTGGGTCTGTGGTTCTGATAAGACTGTAGTTAAACCATCTCATGATCTCTGAGTCATTAGTCCTGATCCACATCTGATTCCACCTGAACAGGTGTGTGAGGTGTGAGGACACACACCCCCGTCTCCTGACACCTGGACCACTTCCTGTCTCCACTATGGACTGAATGTCAGATGTGATACTGATGGTTAGACACCGAAGTGTCCTCAAGTTCTCAGAGGACGACACTGTGTCACAGTCTCAAAACGTCTCCTGCAGGAACAAAATGGCGTCCCATCGATGGCGAGGACAGAACAGAACAGGTTCCACTGGCTCTGTCTCTCTGCTGGAGTTTCTTTTTCCCTTTTCTTTCTGTCCTCCTCTCTGTCTCACAGTGTTCAGACAATACAGTGCCTGAGAGAGGAGGGGAAATGAATAATAATAATAATAATAATAATAATAGTTATAACTTATTATACAGCACTTTTCAAAGTGGTTTACATGGTTTTCAACGGGGTTACAACATGAAGCAATCAGCCGGTGAAATCAGACATTTGAAATAAAAAACAAAAAAGAAATAAAAACAGATAAAACTGGTCGTAGTGGAGCGTCACTGTTAAAACAGGCCGCAGGTTATTCACAGGTCACAGTTTCAGCACCTTTACTGAATGGACAGGTGAGACCTTTTCAGCTTCCTGTTTGAAGAGTTTGAGTCCCTCGATTATATTTCATCAATAAGTAATAACAATAACTGAAGTATGAGAAGATCATGAAGTAAATACAAATTTTCAGCAGACGACCAGAAACCTGTTCAATAAAACGCCACATTTCTGCTGCTTCGACTGACGGTCTGAAGCTGAATCCACTTTCATGGCTCCTCGTTCCCAAGCCGCCGTCTACGAGCAGCGGTTTAGTCAGTGTTGTTATTAGGAGCGGGCGGCGTGGACGTGTAGATTTATATCTCAGTCATTAGTTGATGTTGTCGCCTGCAGCAGCAGATTCGGCCTCGTGTTTCACGACCTAATGAAAACAGTGGGAGACGCTGGGACATGTGATCTGTTTGTTCTGTGTGGAGAGTGAGACAGTCTCCGTGACGACTGAACCGAGCCGAGCGGAGGAGAGGAAAATATATTCCTCAATAAAAATGAAAGAAAAAAAACCTACGGTGGCCCCGAGAGCTCAAACACACGCAACGACACAATCAGGCTGCAAAAATAAAATCACAACATGCAAATAAACACACGCACTGTAAATTCAGTCCTACAACACAACAGGAAGTGTTTCCAGGGGACACTAAAAAGTGATGAACCTAGCTGGGACTTGTTGTCCAAAGCCCAGTTGTGACTTTTGAAGTTAAAAGCATTGAATAACAAATGTGTCCCAGCAGGTTCATCACTTTTTTCCTTTGAAGTTACTTTTTGCCACGAGTTGGACTCGACCTCAACTTTTCTCCAGAAATAGGAAATATTCTCCAGAAGCAGCTCGGACTCTGAGGCGAGGAACGAAGACGAAGACGAGCTGCTCAGTCTTCGTCACTCTTTTTGTATGTTGCGTCGTATTAAACGTCGCTGCCTGTTGGCGGCGCTGGTGAGGCTTCAGACTTTTAATCTACGTCCGTATCACTTTGACCTTTTGTACGCGACAGTCAGATTTTAATTCGACGTGAACGGCGGCAGAATGAACACGGTCTGAAAGACGTTCATGTTCTGTCCTGGAACCCACGTTTCCTCCAACAGCCTCAACCAGCAGATAAAAGCTGAACTCAGCTGCTGACAGTCACGAGGATAACCTGTGTGTGTGTGTGTGAGAGAGAGAGAGAGTGTGTGTGTGTGTGTGTGTGTGAGAGAGAGAGTGTGTGTGTGTGTGTGTGTGTGTTTGGACATGCGCGGCCGATTTTGTAAGTGTGGATGTTCAGTAGGAAGGATTTCCTCCTCTTCCTCCTCGTCTCTCACCTTCTTCTTTTCTTCACTGTTTCTATTTCACGTTTTCTCTTCGCCGTCCTTCTCCTGCTTTTCCACTTCTTACTCCCGTCTCCTCCTTCACCCTCATCTTGCCACCTCCTCCTCTTCCTCTCTTCCTGTTTCCTGTTCTCCACATTTTCTTCGCAACTTTTGTCCTCTCCTTCTCCTCCTTTGAACTATAACCCTTTCCCCTCCTCCACTGTCGTTCATTTTCTCCCCCCTTCCTACCTTCCTCTCCTCTTCCACCTGCTTCTCTCCGTCCCTCCTTCTTTCCTCCTCCGTCACTGTTCATTATTCACTCTTCCTCACCTCCTTTCAGGATTCCTCTTTTTACTCCCCCTTTTTGTCCCCCACCTCCATGTTCTCCCCCTCCTCTACTTATTTCTCACCCTCTTCATCTTTTTAACTTTCTTCTAAAGCTCACCACCCCCCTTCCTCCTCCTCCTCCTCCTCATCCTCATTTCAGCTCCCAGGTCATTAAGTCAACATAACAGAGCTGAAATCACTGACACTGAGCTGGGATTAACTGTGTGAGTGTGAGTGTGTGAGTGTGTGAGTGTGTGTGTGTGTGTGTGAGTGTGTGAGTGTGTGTGTGGGTGTGTGTGTGTGGGAGTGTGTGTGAGTGTAGTGAAGTGAGTGTGTGTGAGTGTGTGTGTGTGTGAGTGTGTGTGAGTGTGTGTGTGAGTGTGTGTGTGTGTGTGAGTGTGTGTGAGTGAGTGTGTGTGAGTGTGTGTGTGTGTGAGTGTGTGTGTGTGAGTGTGTGTGTGGGCGGGTGGTCTCTGCAGCAGGAATAATGAAAACAGAAGCATGTGCAGTTTCACACTGAGTTGAACTTTTGAAATATCTCAAATCTAAACTGTGAATCCGTCACGTTCACGGTGAATAAATCTGGTTCTGACAGAAACGAGTCTTTTTGAACGACGACAACTGATTATTGATCGTTTCTGTTCTTTGGTTTTGTGTCGATCAGGAGTCACAGACGCTCTGATATCGCTGCTTTGCTTTATCGTTGAAACATCATGATAATCGTGGAGTGAAAATCTGACGTGGTCGCGGCTCTACATCTCCACATGCACTAGTACGAATGATAAAGTTGAACTTTTCTTACAACAAAACAGACATTAAAGAAATATCATCTGATGGGCTCCATAATTTAAACCCTGAGAGAAGCCATTCTGCTTAATGAGTACCTTTCATTTAAAGCTCCATCCAGTCTGAAGGTCTCTGTCCATGTATTTGATTATAAAGCAGGTCTCTTCAGAAGAGCCTGAAAACCAGCCGTCAGGACTTCTGGAACTTTGTGATGTCATGATGAAACAGTCTCCGCCCTCACCATTAGAGAGCAGTGGATAAAGTTTATTCTTCTGAAATACCAAAGCATTTTATTCCGAATTTGAGCATCTGTTCGGATCATTTCAGCGCTGACGGACCATCGCCTTTTGCATTTACCGACAGAATGTAATAAAGATGGACGTCGCCTCTGTGACGTCACCCACAGGTTTCTGAAGCTCAGAGTGAGCTGCTCCACCGTCGCCATCTTGGCAGTGTCTGACTCCGCCCCCTCACTCCCAGCTAATCCAAATATGGTCAAAGAGCAGGGGCGTGTGTGGAACAGAGACTTCTGCTTGTCGGTTTGTGTCAAACATACGCTCACCCACCTGTCACTCAAAGAGGCCACGCCCTCAATCCTCCATAGCTTTAGTCCTTAATAAAATGTAAACAGGTGAGTTATATAAACAGGTGAGTTATATAAACAGGTGTCATGAAGGAGGAAATTAGCTCTAGAGACCAAAACAGTTTCTGTACCAGGCTGTAAACATGTTGATTTCTGCTGTAAAGTTGGACATTTTAACATGGGAGTCTATGGGGACTGACTCACTGTTGGAGCCAGACTCTAGTGGTCATTGGAGGAACTGCAGCTTTTACTGTTGGCTTCATGTGTTTCAGCCTCGTGGGTTGATGTCTGATTTAAATCTTAACTTTATTTTCAGTCTCAACACAAACTCAGTTTTTGTAAATGAAACCTTCCTCCTCAGATTCAGGACAAACTGAAAGTCTGAAGTCCTGATAACGTCTGGTGTGTATTCAGTCGTTCTTTTTATTAAAGTCACGTTTAGAGTCTCACCTGTAGCAGAGCTGAACATGTGAGGGTTTGTCCTGAGGGCGATGGAGTAAAGCAGTTGTGCTTGTGTTTTTATCATGAGTTTGTTTCCTGTTTCCTGTTTGTGTGTGGACAGTTACAGGTTTATAAAATGAGAGTTTTTACAGTTCAGAGGAGAAAAACACTCAACTCCAGCAGGTTCATCTGTCCACCGCGTTTCAGCTGTGTTTTCCTGCAAGACTGATCCTCAACAACTGTGTGGTATTTTACACACACACACACACACATCATCCATCACTCTAAAGGCAGCCTGGCACAGTGTGGTACAGCTCTGCTGCTGCTGCCATGTTCCTGCAGCACCACAGCACCAAAAACAAAGAGACCATCTGAGGATTATGTCATTATGGCATTTTAATCTGTGTGTGTGTGTGTGTGTGTGTGTGTGTTAGCCAGTCTTTGAAATAACTGGCAAATTAACAGAGCTTTTCTGAAAGCTTCAGTTTGTCTGACTCTCTGTTCCTTGACACAAAAGAGCCTGAAAAACCAAACAAACAGAAAAACCTTGAACCTAAATGCACTAAAATAATTGGACAGTCTCAATCTTTTAATTCTGCAGGTTATTTGATCGTAAATAAAAGTTTTGGACTCATTAAAACTTTGATCTGATGGTGGCGCTAGAGAAGGAGTCAGAGGATCATCAGAGTTATTACAGTTCATCCTGAGGGGAGCATGAACGTCTGACCCACGTGTCATCACAGACCATCCAACATGTCAGTCTGAACTGACTCACACTAACATCAGCTGCTCTATAGTGAGAACTCCACACTATGAAGGCCAGGAGTTGGTTTTAAGATTATTTCAGCAGTGGTTCAGGAAGTACTCAGATCCTTTACTTAAGACGAAGAAGCAAAAACACAGTTTAAAAATATTCTCTTACAAGTCCTGAACTGAAAAATTTACTTCAGTAAAATCTATTTAAAGCTCCATATTTTCTTCTTCGTGTTTTATTTGAAGTGTTGATCCATAAGAAGATATATTTGTGGTTTTAACCATTTTAAAAACCATTTCAGTGTAGTTTTACATCTTTTCTTTCAGGCTTCCTGGTATTTGTCTCTGAGCCTCTCTTCTGATTGGCTGACTGTTTTCTGAGTCACAGCCAGGCCAATCACAGGGAACGGATAGTAACCTACTACTGTAGCTTGGTAAAATCAAGCATCAACCTCTGACGCTGAAAAATAAAGTATCAACAGTGAAAACTAGAAGCTGCAGTTCCTCTAATGACCACTAGAGTCTGGCTCCAACAGTGAGTCAGTCCCCATAGACTCCCATGTTAAAATGTCCAACTTTACAGCAGAAATCAACATGTTTACAGCCTGGTACAGAAACTGTTTTGGTCTCTAGAGCTAATTTCCTCCTTCATGACACCTTTGTTTATAACTCACCTGTTTACATTTTATTAAGGACTAAAGTTATGGAGGATTGAGGGCGTGGCCTCTTTGAGTGACAGGTGGGTGAGCGTATGCTTGTCACAAACCGGAATGAACCAAAGTCTCAGCTCCGCCCACGCCCCTCCTCTTTGACCATTTTTGGATTAGCTGGGAGTGAGGGGGCGGAGTCAGACACTGCCAAGATGGCGAAGGTAGAGCAGCTCACTCTGAGCTTCAGAAACTTGTGGGTGACGTCACAGAGGCGACGTCCATCTTTACCTACAGTCACCACAAAGCCCTGTACAGTTTGAGGCGCTGAGACGTCTCATTCTTGATCAGACTGAAAACAACCTGCTGTTAATAAATAAATCTAAATATAATATAATGTCGGCACGTTTGGATGTGAACTGTTTAAAGCTCCATGTTTTCTTCTTCTCCTGTGTTTTGTTTGAAGTATCGATCCATAAGAAGTTATTATTATTATTTTTTTAAACTCAGAGTTTCTACGTCAAACATGTGAGTAAAGAAGAGAACACTGAGGCTGCTGTGAGCGCAGAGGGTTCATTAGGCTTTATTAGTGCTGAGAGGCAGAAACAGAAACTGAACAATGGAGAGAAAATTTACAGAGTTTATATAAAACAAACTGGAATAAAGAGAGAGAGAGGGAGAGAGAGGGAGAGGTTCACATCTTGTTGGTGTCCACTTCACTTCTGGCCGAGCTGAGAGAGCTGCAGAGAGGAGCAACACATCAGGAGGTTATTACTGTTCCTACAGACACAGCGTCACTGAAATGCTTCAGACTGTACGGAGCAGGTGTGGGACAGGAGGACAGGTGTTGCGTCTCACCTGTTTGATGAACTGAGCAGCGTTGAAGAGTTCGCTGCAGCCGTAAACCACCTTCTTCCCCTGTTTGGACTGAAGACGTTAACAAGGAAAAAGTCACATCACGTGAGTCTGTTCGCACTTTTAAACCACATATTTCATATTATTTAAATTGTACGGTGAGTAGACAGATGTTCTAACACCTGCAGCGATACAGCACCTTTGTGTAGTCCACCAGGTTCTGGTACTCGATGTAGTTTCCTCCTCCCACCACAAACACGATGGCCTGAAACACATCAGACCAGCAACACATCAGTAACCAGAGGGATGAAGGTTCAGCTCTCAGTTCCCACATTCATATCATCATCATCATCATCATCATTACACACGTGCTGATTCATTACGACACAAACCAAACGTCACACCGTCTCATACAAACTAATCAGAGTGTTGGTTTGTGTTTCAGTGGTTATGTTGTTTGTCTTTAAAGTGTCATCTGCTGTTTTAATGTAATTTAATCTGCACATGTGATGACAAAGACCAGAGTCTCCACATTACACCAGTGTTTAAGCCTCTGGCTCCCTGTCTGATTTTAAGATCCTTTCATTGGTGCTAGAAGCTCTTTCATGGTCTTCATCCTACTAATTTATCAGCTTTGATTTAATCCTCCGAACCTTCATGAACCTTCAGTTCTTCTGGTTCGTGACCTTTAAATGAAAAACCAAAAAGTCAGAATGAAAACACACGGTGAGGCGTCACACTCACCTCCTGAAACGGGTTCTTGTTCCTGGGAATGGAGCTGAGGAGGAAGAAGAGGAGAGAGGATGATGAGACGTTCCTGAGCTTTCTACTAGTCAACAGCAACAACAACTCAATGATCTGGTAGTGATCAGATGTGATTATTGATCTGATCAGACTGAGGTGATGTCGTACCTCTCGCTGCCTCGCAGCATCTTCGGGTCAAAGTATCGGTAGTCATCTGTTTCCTAGGAGACCAGAGAGACAAACATGCGTCAGCTGATCCAGTCTCACCGATCAGTCTCTTCTACTTGTATAAATGTAACATTCACTGAACCACGTGAGCCCAGTTTTTCTCTGTGATGACGATCAAAACAGACACATTTCACAACGAGCATCAGATCAAAATGAGTCACATGGACACAGTGAGAATGAAAGTGACGTCGTTCAGCTGCCTGATCCTCCAAACACTCAGATCCTCCATCCAGGACTGAGAACTGAGACCAGCGTTTTATCAGCTGCTTCCCCAAAACTCTGAAATCACCTCAACCTGCCAGATGTTTCTCTCAGTGCTGCTGTTCACAGAGCGGCAGAGAAACCAGACCTGACTTCACAGTCCGGCTTTTCATTGAATTGATTTATTTGTCTATTTATTCACACGTTTTAGGCTGTTTTAGTTTTTATTTTCTGGTTTTTCAACTCATCTCATCTCTTTCGGTATTTTATTATTTTATCTTTGTTTTCCTGTCTTTGCTGTTTCCGAACTCAATACTGTGTTTTATCAGGATGTGACTGGCTGTTGCTTCGTTAATGATTAGATGAAAAAAAACTGGAGGAAACAACATTTTGAAAATATCAGGGTTTTTAAAAATTCACTTGAACTTGGATTTGACTTTGGACATAGACAGGCTAGCAGTTGTATGCTAAGCTAAACTAAGCTAAGCTAAGCTAAGCTCCAAATGTTGCACTACTCCTTTAATATTCCACATCGGCACTTTTCTTATTGAGTTCAACATGAACTGAACACACACACACACACACACACACACACACACACACACACACACACACACTGGACAATCTGATAGAGGGAGAATGTGATCTTCTATTTCTTTCATCTTCATCCCAGTCCTGTCTCCCCCCTCCTCCCTCCCCTCCCCCATTCACAACAACAGGATCTTTGTTGGTCGTCTGAAACTCCAGATACTGAGAAACATGCAGAGGGTGGGTGTGTGTGTGTGTGTGTGTGTGTGTGTGTGCGCAGGGTCAAATGACTACATGAGTGAAGAGGCCAAATAAAAAATTTCACTGCATCACCTTCAACATCTTTAGTGTGAAACTGAGTCGATGGGTTCATGTGAGTGTAACTGCAGGTTTGTGTGTGTGTGTGTGTGTGTGTGTGTGTGTGTGTGAGTTAATTTCAAAATAAAAAAATGTATGGAGTTTTGTCTTTAATATTCACATACCTAATAATAATAATAGTTCCTAATAACATCAATAATTAATCATTAAACATGTGCAACAG
>NW_019174820.1:1332481-1381158 GCF_002260705.1 Seriola dumerili | reverse complement strand
AAAAACTGATGAATAATATTAACATTAATCAAATAAACTATTTATTTAAGTGGACTGGAGATTGTTCAGAAACATTTTTACAAGTAACATGACCTTGACCTTTCACCTTTGACCAAAATCTAATCGCTGAGTCCAAACGAACGTTTGTGCAAAATTGAAAGAAGTTCTGTCAAGGTGTCACTGAGATATCAGCGTCCACCAGAATGAGACAACATGAAAACCAAATGTCCCCCACCATTTATAAAATGAATTTATGAGCATTAAATGCACTGGTCCATGGTCGTGTGACAGCTGACTGAACAGCTGACTGAACAGTGAAACACAGTGTTGTCATGACGACAGGACAAACAGAGACTGGACTCAGCACAGGGTGGGACTTCATCTCCATCAGGTTGTCCAGGATCCGAGTGACTGGAAGGTTCTGGAAAGAGAAGTAAACCCACTTTAACATACCGGTGACCACACACCAGACACACACACACACACACACACACACACACACACACACAACACACACACAGCACCACACACACACACACACACCACACACACACACACACACACACACACCACACACACACACCACGACGGGTCCTCCAGGAGAAGCTAGAAAGCGCTCACGGAGACCCGGACCTCGGATAAAGGGAGAAAATGGATGGATGGATGTGATCGATGGAAAATACAGAAATATTGATTAGAGCCTCTTTAACTCTGGTAAGAACATTTTCTTTGGTGTAAAATTCAATTTCATCTTCCACACTTCAGTTACACTTGGTGCTGAACAACAGAAGGAAACGATTATTTTCAAAACTGTGGTGATTTTCAACAGTAAAATCCCGGAGTCAACGGCGTCTTTGCTTTAGACGAACTGGACTCAGCTGACCCGAGGTTTGGTTTCTCGGAGCAGAACCCTGTTTGCTTTGGACTTCGGTCTGAAGAACGTGGTGGAGTGCAGCAGGCGAGTGTAAATATCCTCCCTGACAGAATGTCAACAGCTGCATCCAGACCGGCTCTGCTGAGTGTTTGTAAAGGTCTGGCAGCTCTGCAAAGCATCATGGTCCGACTTCAGCTTCTATATGAAGAAACAGACACCACCTCCCTCTGTGCGTGTGCGTGCGTGTGTGTGTGTGAGTGTGATGTGTGTGAGTGGTGTGTGTGTGTGTGTGAGTTGTGTAGTGTGTGGTGTGTGTGTGGTGTGAGTGTGAGTGTGTGAGTGTGAGTGTGAGTGTGTGTGAGTGTGTAATGAATTATAAATGGCTTCATGTTGGTGCCAGATTCACCCGTGAAACACCTCATCATCATCCTTGTTGTCATCATCGTCGCTGCTGTCCAGGAACGAAGAGTACGCTTGATTTAACCTCCTGTCAGACACAGGTGGGTGGAGGGGGGGTGGTAAAGACACACAGCTGAGGACGGAGGAATGTTCGTTACAGAAGAAGAGACACGTTCCTGTCACTTCCTGTCACTCTCTCACTGTCACATTAGGGCAAAAAAAACAACAAAGAGATCATGAAGGTCGAACTGAAACCACGCAGGTCTACGGAGGAGTTTTTCCTTTTTGTGTCACCAGCTGTTCCCGCCCTCACCGCTGCAGTTGCAAAACACCTAACTTTTTGTTTTAAGGTCTCGGTTTTCCTGGTTTTAACAGTTGTGTACCTTTAGCTGTTGAACTGAGCTGAAACCCAATACTGACGTTTCACAGTGTGATAGTCAAGCTCTGTTTTGCTGACATAGTATTTTCATTACAATGAATCTTGGGATACGTTGGATCCACCTGTTGGATCCTTCGAAGTTCCAGGGAAAAGAAGGACGGCATTTGAAGGAGCCTTTAAAATGAGACAGTCTAATCGCTTGTGACGCGGTCGGTCTTCAGACGCTCTGGAGGACGAGATCCTGAAGTGGACATGAAGTCTGTGTTGCTTTAAGTCACGCAGCCCACACACTGACTCCCCTGACTCCTCTGACTCCTCTGCTCGCCGACTCCCTCTCTTGACTCCTCTGACTCCCTGACTCCTGCTCCCTGACTCCTCCTGACTCCCTGACTCCCTGACTCCTCTGACTCCTCTGACTCCTCTGACTCCTCTGACTCCCCTGACTCCCCTGACTCGCTCTGACTCCTCTGACTCCTCTGACTCCTCGACTCCTCTGACTCCCTGATCCTCTGACTCCCCTGATCCCCTGACTCCTCTGACTCCTCTGACTCCCTGACTCCCCTGACTCCCCTGACTCCTCTGACTCCCCTACTGACTCCCTGACTCTGACTCCTCTGACTCCTCTGACTCCTCTGCTCCTGACTCCCTGACTCCTCTGACTCCTCTGACTCCCTGACTCCCTGACTCCGCTGACTGCCCCTGACTCTCTGACTCCCTCTGACTCCTCTGACTCCTCCTCTGACTCCTGACTCCCCCTGACTCCTGCTGACTCCCCTACTCCCGCCTGATCCTCTGACTCCCCTGACTCCCTGACTCCCCTGACTCCTCTGACTCCTCTGACTCCCCTGACCTCCCCTGACTCCTCTGACTCCTCTGACTCCCCTGACTCTCTGACTCCCTCTGACTCCGCGACTGCCTACTCGCTACTCCTGACTCCTCTGACTCCTCGACTCCCTGCTCGACTCCTCTGCTCCTCTGACTCCTCTGACTCCCGACTCAGGGCAGTTTAAAGATCGACACAGAGACGATTTAATTCAAGCTGACCATCTCCGGGTAATTTAGGAACTGTACGCACATAAACTATATGTATCCATGTTCATGATCCTGTTTTCCTTCATTGTTCCTCTTTCCTTTCTTCACCGTACGTCACTTCATTTCCTTGTCACTGATTGGCTCTTGTCTTCACCCTTACCACCCCACCTGACCTGCGTTCAACCTGGTCACTCCAAGGTTATGTTGCCTAACTTTTTATTCTGAGCTAAAACGATTCCGAGACTCTGTCAGCATCTGCCGTCTACACCTGTGATGTCTGTGTGAAGGTGAAACTGAAGGCTGGAGCGGAGAATGAAGACGGAAAAGAGGCAAAAATCTCTTTTGGAGCTAAAAAATCTGAAAACTAAAAAAAAAAATCTAAATAAAAATCTATTCCTGTGGCAGAGAAATGACTGAAAATAAGTGGAGCCGAGTTTTGGTTTCAGAGCCATCAGCTAGATAACGATGGAAGTATATTGATAATTGGTTCAGACCTTAACTCACGGCTCCATGTTAGTCAGCTGTGACTTCAGGAATGCGTCCCTGACGACACGACGCAGAACAATCGGAGCTGAAAACACTATTTATCGTACATTTATTTATCGGAGCAGGTGTGTCGGGTCCAGATGCTGATTGGTTTTACTGCGGGCTCGTTTTTTTTACTCACATGGTGTGTGTGTGTGTGTGTGTGTGTGTGTGTGTGTGTGTGTGTGTGCGTGTGTGTGTGTTAATTTCAAAATTAAAAAATGTATGGAGTTTTGTCTTTAATATTCACATACCTAATAATAATAATAGTTCCTAATAACATCAATAATTAATCATTAAACATGTGCAACAGAAAACTGATGAATAAATATTAACATTAATCAAATAAACTATTTATTTAAGGTGGACTGGAGATTGTTCAGAAACATTTTTACAAGTAACATGACCTTGACCTTTCACCTTTGACCAAAATCTAATCGCTCGAGTCCAAACGAACGTTTGTGCAAAATTTGAAGAAGTTCTGTCAAGGTGTCACTGAGATATCACGTCCACCAGAATGAGACAACATGAAAACCAAATGTCGCCCGCACCATTTAAAAATGAATTTATGAGCATTAATCACTGGTCACATGGTCGTTGTGAACAGCTGACTGAACAGCTGACTGAACAGTGAAACACAGTGTTGTCATGACGACAGGACAAACAGAGACTGGACTCACAGGGTGGGACTTCATCTCCATCAGGTTGTCCAGGATCCGAGTGACTGGAAGGTTCTGGAAGAGAGAAGTAAACCCACTTTAACATACGGTGACCACACACACACACACACACACACACACACACACACACACACACACACACACACGGGATCCTCCAGGAGAAGCTAGAAAGCGCCACGGAGACCCGACCTCGGATAAACGGGAGAAAATGGATGGATGGATGTGATCGATGGAAATACAGAAATATTGATTAGAGCCTCTTTAACTCTGGTAAGAACATTTTCTTTGGTGTAAAATTCAATTTCATCTTCCACACTTCAGTTACACTTGGTGCTGAACAACAGAAGGAAACGATTATTTCAAACTGTGGTGATTTTCACAGTAAAATCCCGGAGTCACGGCGTCTTTGCTTTAGACGAACTGGACTCAGCTGACCCGAGGTTTGGTTTTCTCGGAGCAGAACCTGTTTGCTTTGGACTTCGGTCTGAAGAACGTGGTGGAGTGCAGCAGGCGAGTGTAAATATCCTCCCTGACAGAATGTCAACAGCTGCATCCAGACCGGCTCTGAGTGTTTGTAAAGGTCTGGCAGCTCTGCAAAGCATCATGGTCCGACTTCAGCTTCTATATGAAGAAAACAGACACCACCTCCCTCTGTGCGTGTGCGTGCGTGTGTGAGTGTGTGTGTGTGAGTGTGTGTGTGTGTGTGAGTGTGTGTGTGTGAGTGTGTGTGTGTGTGTGTGAGTGTGAGTGTGAGTGTGTGAGTGTGAGTGTGAGTGTGTGTGAGTGTGTAATGATTATAAATGGCTTCATGTTGGTGCCAGATTCACCCTGAAACACCTCATCATCATCCTTGTTGTCATCATCGTCGCTGCTGTCCAGGAACGAAGAGTACGCTTGATTTAACCTCCTGTCAGACACAGGTGGGTGGAGGGGGGGTGGGTAAAGACACACAGCTGAGGACGGAGGAATGTTCGTTACAGAAGAAGAGACACGTTCCTGTCACTTCCTGTCACTCTCTCACTGTCACATTAGAGGCAAAAAAACAACAAAGAGATCATGAAGGTCGAACTGAAACCACACGGTCTACGGAGGAGTTTCTCTTTGTGTCACCAGCTGTTCCCGCCCTCACCGCTGCATTGCAAACACCTAACTTTTTGTTTTAAGGTCTCGGTTTTCCTGGTTTTAACAGTTGTACCTTTAGCTGTTGAACTGAGCTGAAACCCAATACTGACGTTTCACAGTGTGATAGTCAAGCTCTGTTTGCTGACATATTATTTTCATTACAATGAATCTTGGGATACGTTGGATCCACCTGTTGGATCCTTCGAAGTCCAGGGAAAAGAAGGACGCATTTGAAGGAGCCTTTAAAATGAGACAGTCTAATCGCTGTGACGCGGTCGGTCTTCAGACGCTCTGGAGGACGAGATCCTGAAGTGGGACATGAAGTCTGTGTTGCTTTAAGTCACGCAGCCACACTGACTCCCCTGACTCCCCTGACTCCTCTGACTCCCTTGACTCCCCTGACTCCTCTGACTCCCCTGACTCCCCTGACTCCTCTGACTCCTCTGACTCCTCTGACTCCTCTGACTCCCCTGACTCCTCTGACTCCCCTGACTCCCCTGACTCCTCTGACTCCTCTGACTCCCCTGGCAGTTTAAAGATCGACACAGAGACGCTTTAATTCAACTGACCACCCGGGTAATTTAGGAACTGTACCACATAAAACTATATGTACCATGTTCATGATCCCTGTTTTCCTTCATTGTTCCTCTTCCTTTCTTCACCTACGTCACTTCATTTCCTTGTCACTGATTGGCTCTTGTCTTCACCCTTACCACCCCTCACCTGACTGCGTTCACCTGGTCACTCCAAGGTTATGTTGCCTAACTTTTTATTCTGAACCTAAACTGATTCACGAGACTCTGTCAGCATCTGCCGTCTACACCTGTGATGTCTGTGTGAAGGTGGAACTGAAGCTGGAGCGGAGATGAAGACGGAAAAGAGGCAAAATCTCTTTTGGAGCTAAAACATCTGAAAACTAAAAAAAAAAATCTAAATAAAAATCTATTTCCTGTGCAGAGAAATGACTGAAAATAAGTGGAGGCCGAGTTTTGTTTCAGAGCCATCAGCTGATAACGATGAAGTATATTGATAATTGGTTCAGACCTTTAACTCACGGCTCCATGTTCAGTCAGCTGTGACTCAGGATCGTCCCTGACGACACGACGCAGAACATCGGAGCTGAAAACTATTTATCGTCATTTATTTATCGGAGCAGGTGTGTCGGGTCCAGATGCTGATTGGTTTTTACTGCGGCTCGTTTTTTTACTCACATGCTGTTTGAGCACCAGGTTCTTCACTCCCTCCATGACAAACTGGGAGCCAGTATTCATCACTCTGGAAAACAGACTGCAGAGGAGATGGGAGGGGGGAGGACCAGGAGGAGGGAGGGAGGGAGGAAACAGAGGGTGAGAGATCAGGAGGAGGAGGAGGGAGAGAAACAGAGTGAGACAGAGAAGAGGAGGACAGGGTTAGGCTGGTAGTCTCAACACAAACCAAATGAATAAAAATACCAACTGATCCCGCGACTGCTGCTCTGCTGTAGGCGCCTGAAATATTGATTATTATTAAAGCAAACAAACCAGATAAGAATCAATTAATCAGTTTATCAGTCAGAATAACCAAACTACCACCGACCAGGTAAAATCAACACCAGAGCCAAAACAATGATCTGATTTATACAAAGTGTCACTCGACTTTTTATTTCTTCTAAATGAGAAGTTTTGGAATTTATTTTTGTTCACAGGAAGCTTGAACAGGAATATTAGTAAGTGTTTTTTTATTTATTGTCTCTCGTCACAGTTCTGAGCTGCTGTGGACAGATTTACAGTTGTTTTATGAGGTAAAATGTCATATTTCCACACAATGTCTCCTGCTGCTTAATCCCAGGAGAAACACTTCCAGTAAACACAGTTCTCAGGTTTTAAAGATGTTGGATAAAATCAGGTTTAAATCACTGTTGTCACTCTGAAGTAACGAGAAAAATTATTTTGACTAGAGGTTTTGTTCTTACATGTTTTTGAATTTTTCACTATATATTTATATGTGATGATCAAGGAGATTTTAAAACCACTTGAAGGAAATAATGTCATTTATTATTATTAATAACTCACCCCATTGGTTTGACTCCACTGTTGCCGTAGTTGGCCGGGGTGGTGGCCATCTTAGTGAACGCCCTGGAAAAAAGATCAGAGATTAAACTAGAATGACCCAGAATCACCGGCTCAATTACCTCCTAATTATTAAAGCTCCTCCAGAGTAAAGGTCTGTGTCCATGTGTAGTGTGATTATAGATCAGCTCTAGCTTCTATATTAATACTGTGAAAGTATCAAAGCCTCAGTCCACAGAGAAATGCACACAGCCTGTATTCAGAAACTGAGCCTTAAAACCAGCCGTCAGGACTTCTGGAACTTTGTGATGTCACAACAAAGCAGTCACCAAGCCCCGCCCACCTGGACCCACCATCCGAACCTTGCAGGATTTGTTTTTTCTGAGTGTTTTTATCTGAAATCTGCTATATTTTTATTGGATCACTCAGAAAACAGTCAGCCAATCAGAAGAGAGGCTCAGAGCCTCCTCTCTTCTGATTGGCTCACCGACCTGTTGTTACTAGAGCTGCAGAGAGAAGCCTGAGAGAGGAGATGTAAAACTGCACTGAGATGGTTTTTATATCTTCTGATGGATCAACACTTCAAATAAACCAAATATGGAGCTTTAATACTTTCATTGTCCTAAATTAACTGTAATCTGTTCTCTCAGAAAATACTGTCAACTGACAGAAATTATTAAGAAAGTCAAAGTCTGTTGTAATAAATCTGATGGAAATATGGTGCAGTATGTATCAATACAGTAACTATGGTGATGTCTCCATGAGTTTAAAATATACAAGTGAACAGACTGAAATAAAACCAGATTTAATAAAGTGAAATACAACACACAGTGTTATAGGCTATCTATTTCCTTGTTATGTAAATGATTACTGTATCATAAAAAGCCGTTTCACGTTTTTAATCAGGCATTTTAAATCTTCCTGAACTGACACCAGAACTGTGTGAAAGTAGATGTTCCGGTTAAATGATGCTGCTGGTCAACATCGGACGATTTTAATAAAACAACAGACCGACTTACTTCCACTGTTTGATGTAGTTAAGAGGTGAAAGGTCACAGCCTGCGTCCAATAACGCCTTCTTATACTGCTCCAGGTCAGACTGCAACACACAGAACAACAACACAAACAATCATGAGACTGAATATAAATGTAAACACTACAACGTCTAGTGAAGTACTTTTTATTCAGTCATCACACATGATACAGTAAATACAAACAATGTAGACAGCAAAAAAACAAAGTGACCACTAGAGTCTGGCTCCAACAGTGAGTCAGTCCCCATAGACTCCCATGTTAAAATGTCCAACTTTACAGCAGAAATCAACATGTTCACAGCCTGGTACAAAAACTGTTTTGGTCTCTAGAGCTAATTTCCTCCTTCATGACACCTGTTTATATACCTCACCTGTTTACGTTTTATTAAGGACTAAAGCTATGGAGGATTGAGGGCGTGGCCTGTTTGAGTGACAGGTGGGTGAGCGTATGCTTGTCACAAACCGACATGCACCAAAGTCTCAGCTCCACACATGCCCCTCCTCTTTGACCATATTTGGATTAGCTGGGAGTTAGAGGGCGGAGTCAGACACTGCCAAGATGGCAAGGGTGGAGCAGCTCACTCTGAGCTTCAGAAACTTGTGGGTGACGTCACAGAGGCGACGTCCATCTTTATTTACAGTCTGTGTCTGTCACCACAAAGCCCCGTACAGTTTGAAGAGCTGAGACGTCTCATTCTTGATCTGCTAATTAGACACTCAGACTGAAAACAACCTGCTGTTAATAAATAAATCTAAATATAATATAATGTCGGCACGTTTGAGGAACAGATCGGTGGGTTTGAAGGTTTATCAGACAACAAAACTGCTTCATCTTACAGTGAGACTCTGGAAAGTTATCACGCCGCCAATTATTTCATCTTTCATTGTGACGGTTGCAAAGTGAACAGTAGAAAAAACATAAGTCTCATCTCAGTCATTACCAGGAGCATCTGCTTGTATGTATACATTCAGCTCATGCAGCGTTTCAGCTGCTGATGTTGTGACAAACGTTGAGCCAGGTTCAACTGACATGACCCCTGGTCTGGTCGTCGACAGCGGGGATCTGCCTGTGTGTTCCATAAAATGACTAAACTTCACCAGCAGCCGCGCCAACTTAAAGAATTTCAATAACGCGGGATTCAGTGGCGAGTTTGCTGTCACGCCAGTTCGCTGCTGTTGTTTCAGAGGCCTCGCTGCGCCGCTGAAGAAAGACAACTCCAGGAAACGTTCCAGTATACGAACGGCACGACGAAAAACATTCCACTCAATCGCTCTTTCCCACCGACAGCTCGTGAAAGTGACGTAGTGTGTATCGTCTACACACTGTTTCCTCTTCATTGAGCTCCTGACGGGCAGCTCAGCGGGAGCCGCCGAGGGATTACACAACTGCTGAGCCATGTGAGAGTGTGTCTGTGAGAGTGTGTGTGAGGTTTGTTTTTGAAGAACTGAAATCCCACCACATCAGTCAGAAAGTCGAGCAGCACTCTGGAGACTCTGCAGCAGATAGAAGGAGGGAGAAAAGGGTGAGAGAGAGATCAAAGGAGAAAGAGACAAAAAAGAAACAGACAGGAGGCCAAGAGCTGGTCACAGAGGGAGGGGGACGACCAGAGATGACAGGAAGAGAGTGAGTGCTGATGGAGGGCGAGGGGGGTAATCCTGCGGTGATCCATCTCTCAGGTGGAGGAAAGATGAAAAGAGGGATGAAAGAAAGAGTGCGGCTCATTTTTTGGCAGAGGGGAGAACTGTCACACTATCTGTCAACAGAGGAAGGACGAGCTGGAGACGCGAACAGAGAATCACAGGCCTCGCTGCGACGCTCTCTTCGGTTCGTCCAACGCCTCGCGTCCTCAGGATCCGGCTCGCTCGCAGCTTCGTCAGTCTCCGCTGGAAACGTCTGTTCTTCAGCAGCCACACTGATAATATAGTTCAGACTTGTTTTCAGTGGATGTTTGCAGCTTGTTTACATGTTAGTCAGTCACCAAGCCCCGCCCACCTGGACCCACCATCCAAACCTTGCAGGATTTGGTTTCTCTGAGTGTTTTTACCTGAAATCTGCAACATTTTTATTGGATCACTCAGTCAGCCAATCAGAAGAGAGGCTCAGAGCCTCCTCTCTTGGAGATTTAAATATTAATTAAGTCAATTGAAAACAAAACACAGGCATGGACTTACATTCAGAACTGAATTTCATGCTTTGTGACGCATGTTATTATGTGAAGACAGTGAAGTGGGGAAAAGACATCGGGGTCAGTGCAGCAACAACATGAAACCAGCCCAGCAGGTGATAAGATATCTCCCTTTGGACCAAAGAGTTGGACAGACGGAACAAGATCAGCATCTTTACATACAGTATGTCCCGTTAACACATATTGATTATATTGGCTCCATCAACTAGAAGCCAGAGCTTCATACAAATGACAACATGTTGATTTCCTTGTCAAATAGAAGATAGTACAGAACCGTTTCCTACTCTGGAAATTAACCACTTTGTCGAGCAGCAGTATTGTGATGACACGACAAAATGAACGACCAATCAGAGCTCAGTACGCACAGTAAGTTACCTGCTCAACGCAACCTACCCACAAACTTCAGGCTCATGAGAGACGAGGAGGGAATCAGGCTTCAGGTCTTATATCTTTTACTGGCTGATCTGTGGTGTATGAACGGACCACCAAAGACGTTACCAAAGAAGCGCAACGATCCCAGAGACTGTCAGTGAGGTGTCAATTAAGAGCTTCAGTGCGCAGAAGTTACCACAAAGACAAACACAGTGCAGAAAGAACCAGGACTAATATCAGTGTTGTCAGTGTTTAGCACCTAAAAGTCATCAGTCTATCTCGCTCCGTAACCACGCCGACTTCATGTCAGTGACGACAGGTAACCTCACCGAGACTTTTTATTGAGAACTTTAACAGAATTATTGACGAATAGCCACGACTCAATCAGATTCTCTCCGCTCCACTGATCCACTTGAATGATCCCTGACTGAATAATTCTAACACATTGTTCAGATGATTTCTGCAGGTGTACCAGCAGCTGCTGGAGGCCTGGACCGGTTCACCTCTCTGACTGACTGCCCGTGAAGGTTTGGGGGAAATTTTAGGCGCAAAGGAAAAGTCTGTATTTTCGGGTCTTGGCGTGTCTCCAACACTTAGCGGAGTTCAAGGGAAACCTGCCGCCATCTTTGTGGAGACATTGTCAAGATGTGCCGATTAATGCAAAGACCGAACTCTCGGTGCATACGTTCGTTCTTTAACAGAAAACTCAAACTAATAACAATCACAGTCCCTGTCATTTCATAATGGATGAGAGTCGTTTACTGCCAAACTAAACCTGATCCAGCTGTGTTCATTTTACAGTGACTCTAAGCAGGTCTCTGTTTCCTGAGAGGAACTTTGTTTGATCACTGGCTTTATAATGAAATAATGAACACGGTGGAGCCAAGAAGATGCTTCTCATGAAGCTCGTCCACAATGTGGCTGTTGATCAGAATAAAGTGGTTCTGAGGACATGAAACGATGTCTGCTGCCAGTCCACAGTCAGTGATGTAAGCGTCCCCTCAACTGGTTCTGTTGTAGAGAGTCGTGAAGAGGCCTGGTCGGGATGTTGGGAAGGACTGAGACGTCAAGTGAACTTTTGTTTGGTTGAATCTAAAATATGTGTATCATGTCTGTGTGTTCAGATATGAATGATATGACTCCAAGAAGTGTCATTTTAAAAAATGTTTTAATACAAATTATGTCGATCTGGTGCTCAGCATTTCAAATTACCTCGTCAGCTTGAGCTGGATCTAAAGTGGACTTTAATATCAGACGTAAAACTCAACAATAATTAACTCTTGGAAAACTTCAGCAACTTTAAATGGCTGTTTTCATTTTCGGACTTTGGAAAGAAAACGTCATGTGAAGAGAAGTGAAGTTCAAATCGAGTTAATTTAGTTCTTGTTTTTTGCAGTTTTAGAAACATTTCTTTTCTCTCTCTCTTCCTCTGAGAAGTTACACTAAACAAAACTTGCATTTGACGTTATGTTTGTCCCTCGTCGTAACATAGAAACTAAACACAATAATGTGACTAAAACAACTTTCAAACTTCCTGCCCTTCAACCCTGACGGCGACGGTGCTCGAGGTCTGTGTGGCTCGGAGGCGAGCTGCTCCATCTCTTCACTTCACAGAAGAATAGGAGCATTGTCGTGGTGTGGTTTTAATTTCCCCGTCCTCAGATCCTGCACTTTCTTCCGTGTCCCTGTTTTGTTCCTTGAAGGAAACCCCTAACCACAGGAAGATCACAGAAAGTTCCAGATTCCCCCGGGGACGCAGTTTTCTTCCTCAGTTTGAGGTTTTACCACAAACCCTCACGTCACCATCTCCCCACTGAATAATCTCTGCTCTCACACAGGTTCTTACACAGTCCATGAAATACTCAATATTCTCATTATTCCTCCCTCTACCTTTCTTACAGCACGGAGAGCCTGAGATTTGAGTTCCGTGCTGAACGACAACCCGCTTCGATGCAAGAAATAATCAAATTCACATGATTTCTTTCACAACGTCCACGTTCGTCCTCTGGGTTTGAGTTTCTGACAGCAGCTTGTCAACGCTTCTCGGCAGCCGAAGTTCACAAAGGTTTCCGGCCTCTTTATGTAGATTTTTACTGATATGAAGTGAAACCAAATCAATCTGAAAATAAGCTGATCTGATCCTCAGGAAAGTTTCTGCACTTTAATGTGCCGAAGCCTGAAACATTACCAGCAGGGTCCTTTAAAAGAAAGACATTAAACACTGATTTCATGCAGAGAGAAGAGATGTACCAGATTAAGATACAAGTTAATTTACACCCCTGCAGTATGTTCAGTTGGGACTTTTGTTTTATTATTAGTTGACATGAATGAACACTGAAAACACAGAGAGAAACAGTTGATCACATTATTATCAAACTGTTTTTAACCTCTTCAGCTGCAGTCGCACCACGAGGGGAAAGATCAGTTTCATAAACTGATCCGATCAGATCGAGTTACGCAACAACTTAAAATCAGCTCTTTCACTGTGTTTCATAGTTTGTTAAACTGCTTTGAATAATAATAATTACAGTGATGTGACCTGCTGCCTTTAAGTTAATCTGTTGTCATTCAGTTATATATATATATATATATATATATAAGTGACCAGGGAGCTTATTCACACATGAGACCCAATTTAAATTTCCATCAGATTAATGTAAAGTGTTGTGAGCTTTGGGTTGTCCACATACAGAGAAAAGTCACCATGTCTCTGGAAATATAAAAACTCTGACAGTGAACTCTGCCCTCTGACCGTCTCCCTCTCTGTGTCGCTGCTGATCTCAGTTCAGTGGTGTTGTGTTTGTGTTCTTGTTGTGTGTCCGGGGTGAGAAAGTCGACTCCTCCTGCGGGTCGTCCTGTGGTCGAACTCTCAGAGAACAATTGAGACGTCAGAGCCAAGTGGTGACGGTTTTGGTTAAGCCGGAGCTGGGGTGGTTTGGTGACTCACACTGGTCGTTTGTCTCAGTTCGCTTCGCTCCGAGTCAAACGCGATGATGACACCTCCAACAACACACTCCTGACGACGGCCCGTCCACATCCATCACCGCGGCGGTTTGGAGACGCTCAGGTTTCGGAGATTTTTGGACGATTACAAAGACGAGCCGGAGCGAGTTTTAAAGTGAAAACACGTTTTCTGACATGAAAAATATTTGGATTTTGGCGGCGAGATGCCAGTTTAAGAAAGAGCCAGACCTGACTCATGGATATTATTAGTTACACTTAGTTTGCGGTTAAAGGAGTTATTGTCAGGGCTGCACAGTGCTGACAATAAACAACATATTCTCAGATTCTTCTGCTGTCACATCAAGCAGGTTACACATGGGAACGGCTTTTTGAACTTCAGCTGTTCAGAGATTTGTGAGAAGAGCTGCTGCTCTGAAGGAAGAGCAGGTGGCCGGTCGCTCTCACATACGAGATATCTTTTAAAAACCTTGTGACATGGAGCAGATTAATCCATTGATTCAGACACAGAGCACATGGCAGAAAAATTAGCCCTCAGTTAAAGGGTGAGTGTTTCCTGTGGTGGCAGTGACTCAGTGTCGGCTTCGACTGTTATTGATGATTTTTGTGTGTGTTTGTTTAAATCATCTTGATTTTTCTTGTTGTCATTATAAACTGTATAAACTGTGTCATCTCACCTCTGAAGGAGCCTGCTGAGCCGTGATGTAATAGATGAGGAACAGTCTCATTTTGTCTTCTGGGGTCCCGGCTGACAAAAACATTTACACACAGTTCAGTCAGTCTTCTGTGGGATGTATGTGAACGTCTTCAGACAAACACATATTAATATACATGATGTGTTTCTACTGACTTCCTACATCCACCACAATGCATCGTGATAACCACTGAGTGTGAGTGTGTGTGTGTGTGTGTGTGTGTGTGTGTGTGTGTGTGTTCATACCGTCTGGGTCACTGATGATGTCCAGCAGTGATTTGTCTAAGGTCGACTTGCTCATCAGTTTCTCTTCATACTCAAAGTAAACGTCCAGTTTCCGACTCTGAAAACAAAAACACAGTTCAGCGTTCAACCTCCGTCCTGTTCCCTTACACCACTGCAACACAACACACACTGTCATATTAGCATAAAGCTCCATATTTTCATCTTCTTCTTTGTTCTATTTGAAGTGTTGGGGCGTGGCTGAGGGTGGTGACTGCTTCGTTGTGACATCACAAAGTTCCAGAAGTCCTGACGGCTGGTTTTAAGGCTCAGTTTCTGAATACAGGCTGTGTGCATTTCTCTGTGGACTGAGGCTTTGATACTTTCACAGTATTAATATAGAAGCTAGAGCTGATCTATAATCACACTACACATGGACACAGACCTTTACACTGGATGAGCATTTATAGCAACATGACGTGGTAAAAACATTGAGCATGAAGCTGAATGTTTTGGGCATCCATAAGCTACAGTACATCACAGGTTGACCCCCCCCCCCATGTTTTCAGATGAATGACTGACATAGTTTTCATCACAGATATACACATCACCTGAAAAAGTCTCTGTTGTCTTTATGTTTTGGGTCAACTGTACACAGAATAAACTATTCAGATTGTCTCTGTTGTGTAATGGTTACTGCATGTTTGTGTTGTTGTGTTTATTTACATAAACCAAAAACTCAAGTATTTGACTTGAAAACTTTGAGAGAACAGCCAGAACTGGATCACAAAACACTCAAACACTGATGCTCAAATTGCCACAAAATAAAACGTAAAAATGTATTTGGATGAATTTTGTACAAACACGGGTTTAAACAGCGAATGTTTTGTACCTTGATGTGGTCGAGCACGGCCGTGGCGACGTTGGTGTGCAGGTCGATCAGCCTCTTCTTCTCCAGCAGCTCAGGCAGAGAGCTGCAGGAAACACACAACACAATGTAAAAAAAAAAGCCTTTATCAGAAGAAAACAGCTCAATACTTTAACTTCAAATATTAATCTGCGGAGAAAAAGGCTGTCGGACTGAGTCGACACTCAACAAACCTGCAGCTGGCTGTTACACCCAAAAACAACATCGCTGTCAGTTCTATTTTACACAGGTTGTTGGGTTGATGGATGATGAAGCGTTTTAAACCATAAATCTAATCAGATGTTCTCTGGCTCTGACTCATCTGTCATGGAAAGTGTCATGGAAATTTATTCTTTCGAAGTGACAGAAATCTGTTGAAGGCAACAGAAGTAGAAACACTGCATCGCCTTTCTTTTTAACCTAATTTATTCTGCAGAGCTTCACTGAGGACGTCTTCTTCAGGACCACCAGCTGCACTGAAGCAGATGTAGGTCCTTCCTCCAGGGCACTTCAGTGAAAGTCACTTTTCCCATATTTATTCTACCAGTCCAAGGATCAACTAAGGTGACCCAGCTTTAGATATTAAACCTGACAATCCTTTTGACGTCATGTTTTTGTTTTTAAAGCTTAATGAGCTGAAAACAGATTCCACAATGGAAAACAGAGAGAAGCTGCAGTCCACGTTTGTTTGTCAGTCCAAACAGATCAAGACCAACAAGTCAAAACGATGCACAAAGACTGATCCGTCCTTTTATCTAACGGCACCAGTGGTGGAGGAAGAACTCAGATCTTCTACTGAAGTAAAAGCAGTGACACCAGAAAAGTCCAGCATTCAAGAATGATGAAAAGCATGAGCATCAAAATGTCCTTACAGAGTAATAAAAGTGACAGTACTCATTATGGAGGGTGACCTATAATAATAATAATATATAATATATATTATTGGATTATAATTATTGATCTATTTCCATCATTCTAATGTTGCAGCTGGTAAAGGTGGAGCTGATTTTAATTACTGCAGATACTGTAGTCAGGTAGTTTGTGAATCATTAAAGAAGTATCTTAATTGAACCAATAATAATCAATATTAATCTATTTGTTGGTTGTATTTTGTGTTATTGATCTGAATCTGCAAAGTAAGTAAAGCTGTCAAAAAGCTGTAGGGCAGTAACAGTATTTGCCTCTGCATAACATTAAAGCTCCTCCAGTGTAAAGGTGTGTGTCCATGTGTAGTGTGATTATAGATCAGCTCTAGCTTCTATATTAATACTGTGAAAGTATCAAAGCCTCAGTCCACAGAGAAATGCACACAGCCTGTATTCAGAAACTGAGCCTTAAAACCAGCCGTCAGGACTTCTGGAACTTTGTGATGTCACAACAAAGCAGTCACCAAGCCCCGCCCACCTGGACCCACCATCCAAACCTTGCAGGATTTGGTTTCTCTGAGTGTTTTTACCTGAAATCTGCTTTATTTTTATTGGATCACTCAGAAAACAGTCAGCCAATCAGAAGAGAGGCTCAGAGCCTCCTCTCTTCTGATTGGCTCACTGACCTGTTGTTACTAGAGCTCCAGAGAGAAGCCTGAGAGAGGAGATGTAAAACTACACTGAGATGGTTTTTATATCTTCTTATTGACACTCGTAGACTCAGGTGTCTGTGAGTTCAGTACCTGACAGCAGAGGTGAGCTTGGCCGTGTTGTCTGACAGCATGCTGATGGCACCTTCATCCTCTCCCTCCAAACCCTACACACACACAACATGCCACACACACAATTAGTAGACCATTTGCAATAACGTTGATCCTGCTCTGCTGTTGTTTCAGTTTCACACTGGGTCCTCGGACACTTTGGACGTGACCTCTCAGACTCTCTTTTGGAGACTCAGACATGACTTTAGGAACCTGGGAAAAACCTTGTGACATGTAAAAGCCGCAGCGAGTCTTTCTTGCCTAATGCAACTAGACTACTGAATGTGTAGTCTACTTATGACTCCAGGCCTTCTCCCCTTTTATTTTGACTATATTTACGTTTAAATCATGTTATTTGTTGACGCTGTGTTCCTGCTCTTTGTCCTCACCAGAGCTCTTGTATTGACAGTTGTCCTGTTTCACTGTTTGTAACACTGAGTGCTGAGACTGAACCAAAGCCTCAGGAAACTGAAGTTTTAATGTTGAAAGTGTTTTATATTTATTTTACTGAGTCAATTTTCTGTTGGTTTGGTAACCTTAGTGTGAAAAATGACCTCTGCCATCTGTATCAGGTCAGAGCCAAGCGGAGAGCACAGGCCGTCCTATTGGGCTCCCAGCATCCTCCACACAGTGAGGTTAATGTGCCTCCTTCAGGTCAGAGGTTTTGCCTGATGTAACAGCTATAGGAGAGGCGGCTGCGGCTCAGGAGGAAGAGCGAGTCGTCCACTGTTCAGACGGTCAGTGGTTTGATTTCCAGCTCCTCCAATCTGCACGCCGAAGAGTCTTTGGTCAAGATACTGAACCCCAAATTTCCCCTGATGTTACATCGGTGTGTGTGTGTGATTAAAGAAGTGCTGAATGAATGTGTGAGTGAATGGGTGAATGTAGTGTACAGTGCTCTTTTCGCTCTCTGCTTTATTGATGAGTGATGCTTGTGTTAATCTCTGTACTTGTGTTTATTTATGTATGTGTGTATGTGTGTGTTTGCTCTGTTTGTATTTACTTTTATTGCCAAACTGCCGCTCAGGGATATTAAACATTTACTACAATGTGGACGACGATGTTCCTGACTAACTAAGTAGCTTAAGAAACCTTTGTGAATAGATTAACATGTCAAAGACTTGGACTTTAGGTGCATCATGTTAACTACAAACTATCATCATGTTGTGTGTGTGTGTGTGTGTGTGTGTGTGTGTGTGTGTGTGTGTGTGTGTGTGTGTGTGTGTGTGTCTAACCATGATGCTCTTCAGACGTTTGACCTCATCCTCCTGAGCTCTGTAAGTGTCCAGCTCCTCCTGAACCGACTCCGCCACTTCTGGGAACGGACTGTAACACAGAGACAAACACAACGCTGCACAATCCAAATCTAAACAGGAAACTCACAAGTTTTTTCAACATTAAAGTCAAAAGTCACATCAGAATTGACATTTACTGAGTCAGTTCTGATGTTTTCTGCCACCTGCTGGTTTGGTAACCTCAGTGTGAAAAACGTAACACACTGGAAATCTAACCGGAGAATCAGCTTCCTGTTCACTTGGCTCTGAGAACAGGGTGGAAACTGCAACTCAGTTTGGACAAAACCTGAATTCTCAAATATTTTATGGTTTCAGCTGCACATTCTGGGGTTTGTCCCTCAACCTCAGCATCACAGGGAAAGCTGAATTATCTTGAATTTGGATCAGTGTATGGAGTAATCTGAGAAGAGGCGATGAAGGTTTTGTCACGAACAGTACAATATCATCAGCATATAGACGTATCTTATCATCTTCTCAGTTAGTGTCTTTTGTATGTAGCCAATAGTTCATGTAATGAAGTAAATAACAGCAGAGACAACGGGCATCCTTGTCTCTTTGGAAGTGGAACGTGTTTTGATCTGTCAGTTAATATAAAGTATAATATCCTGACAAACAAAAACAAAATATGGCTCAACAACCTCAGACCCTAAATCCATCCACAATAAATCTGAAGGGTCATCAGATGATCAAAGGGATAAAGGAAAATATATACATCGAATTATTTTTGTAATCTATATTTTTTTCTAATTTCTAAATTCTCTTTCATCCAGGTTATCCATGTTTATCCAAGTTCAGTTCTTTAAACCTGGAGAAGCCTCTTGTATGAGATTTGAAGCATCTTCAAGTATCTACAGCAAAATCCAGTTGCCCTCAATTCAACTTGTCTTAGTGTGACACGATGGATATAGTCACCGTGTCAGGGGTTAAGTGAGATGAGGAGCTGTTGTATGAAGACGTATTAGATTACTGAGATGTATTCAGGTTATTCTTCATTGATAAAACCTAGATTCAGATATATATATAAAAAAATAAAATATCCCTTAATTGAATCTCACATTATTGCAACTAAACCTTAAGGCATTGGTGGTACAAAGTCTGAGGTAATTGAAAATGCTAATATGCTAATTTTAGCATTCAAGTATTTTAAAGATAAAAGCTATAAAATCCTCCCTACTGGCAAAACAAATAATGATAAGAACCCAATATTTAAGGCCTGTATCAATGCTAATGAAAGTAGGGCTTCAACTAACAATTATTTTAATTCATTGATTCATCAAAATAATTTGATTAATCGTTTATACACTGTCAGAAAATAACAAAAAATGCCTGTTATAAGCACAGACTGATGTCAAATGTCTTGTCCAACTCTCTGACCAACACTCCAAAACCACAAAGCAGTTTCAAATCAGATAAGATAAGAAGTTGCTTAAACCGCGAATGAGTTTCCAAAAGAGTCATTTCCTCTCCATGAACTGACCTGCCCTTGTGTTTCTGCCAGAACCTATCAGCCGCCGTCAGGTCGTAGGTCTTCCTGCTCTTCTTCTTTGGTCTGGCACCGGCAGGCGATGGCTCCGCCCCCGCGCCCTCCTCCATCATCACCCTGTTCAGATGGAAGTCCTGGAAGGAGACGCAAAAAAATTGAAAACACATTTTCTTTGTGGGATTGGATGATTTGTTGCACCTGACGTCAAGGTGCTGTGATCTCTGACGCGTGAACTCAGCTGTGATGGAGCTCGTCATAAAACCACAAGTGACGCCATTTTCTGTGTATAATATTTCCCTGCGTGAAATGATGATCATATAATGATCCAAGACCAGCAGAAGCAGCCCCGAGCTCGCTGCTGTGTTTAAGATATCTGGGATAAACTCCAGCACATCACCACTAATTACACCACAGTGAATCCTGACAGAGGCTGAAGGGGAACAGATCCTCGTCCCAGACAGTGAAAACCGACAGCGGATCATAATATCGCCGTTGTCGTGGTAACGGCAGAGGGATGAGAGGGTAGATTTAGTGTCGGGATCCCATCCCCTGCTGGGTGGCAGACGGCTGTGCTCAGACTCTGACATGTTTATAGGAAAGAGAGGAGAGACGTGGAGAGGGCGCAATCAACGAGCGATGGCGCTGCCATCTGGACCAGTGTCGCAGCGGGGAGTTGGCAAGACCAGACTACAACAGAAACCAGATCAGAGTCTGGACTCTGGATCTGGAAGAATGAACAGAGGGCTTTTTAAAAAATCTAAAAATGGAGTGAGCTTATTTCACCTGTTTCCAAAACAAATCGAGGTTTTCTCTCTCTCTCTTTCTGACGTGTTCCAAGCTGCTGACACTTATTTCTAAATAATTCCTAAAACAAGGGACACAAGGGAGTGGAACAGGTCTCAAGAAATGTCAGTACAGAAATACTAAAAATCATGGTATCAGCTAATTTAATCTATTTTTGCATTTAAAAAAAAATTTCAGTAATATCTTTGTCTTCTTTTAAAAAATGTACAGTTTTCCCCGAGTTAATCTTAAGGATCAGTATCAGGGTCAGTCCAGGCATATTTGAAAGGATCTGTATTTTACTGAATCCTGTTATTGGTGGGATTACGGAGAAAGCAATCTTTCTGTTTAACTCGTCTTCACAGCCTCAAACTTCACGTGTCATTATTTCCCAGAAAGTAGGAAAATGTGTTTTCTTTCACACGATGTCACTATCGAATCAAACAGACTCACACATTTTACACCAGCAGCCTCTGACGGACATTTAGTCATTAACAGCTTCTCTGGCTGTTTAAAGTCTCATCTCATCACGTTTAACTGCTGCTGACAAACATCTTATCAGCTGTCACTGATTAACATTCACTCAGTGACACATCAAAATGAAACGGTACTCGACCAAAGATCATCTGTGAGGGAAGACGCTCCACTCTGTGTGTTTCTTTAGCTCCAACAGAGGGAGACGTCTTCTCTCTTTCTCTCATATCAATGATTTAAGTTTGATCAGCTCCGTCTGAATCAGGACCTTCAGTGGATAATTCAACATATTTGATCATCATTTAGTGAAATACATGCGTCAGGCTGGACTCAGTATCAGCAGATACTCAGCATTAAAGGACTGGGATGAATGAGGACGAGAAAACACTTTGGAAACGAAAAGTAGTGGATCATTAAAATTGTTTATATTATCAATTAATGAAAAATGAATATACATGGATACAGACATGTATAGACCTCAAAAATCAAGTACTGGTCCAGTATTGATCCAGTATTGATCCAGTATTGATCAGGCTATAGAATGAACTCAACACAGTGGCTGAAATGTTCTAGTCTGAAGGAGAATTAGTCGTGAAGGATGAAAATGAGACTAAATGACTCGTTAACACTGATGGGTTTTGTGATGCATTTACCAAATTTTAGTCTCCTGGTCTTTTCTGGCTCTGTGTGTGTGTGTGTGTGTGTGTGTGTGTTGATGACATGTTATATAACACATCCTTGTAACTCTGCATTCCAGTGCTGTCAGTATTTACCTCAGCACCTCACAAGCTGACAGCACTCGGGCTCTGTGTGACTTTGTGTGTGTGTGTGTGTGTGTGTGTGTTTGTGTGATGTTGTTGTTTCTCACTGCAGACGAGTGAAGTTCTTCTTCTTACTCTTGAATGACACTTTATGAGTGAAATCTGGACGTTTTAGAGGCGCTGATTGTGCTGAGGATCAAATCTGATGAACAGGTGGCGACTCACAACAACTGGCAATAAACTTGACAATAAAATGTCAGCAAAAGAAAATGAAATCTGAGACGGAAGATCAAGGTAGAAAACCACCACATCTGGACTACCTCAGCTGAGTTGTGCTGCTACTCTTAGATTCAGATTCATCTAAAGTAAATACCTCATTACTTGTGTACTAATTTATTTGTTTTTACTTCTCAGTTTCTTTGTAGAAATCCCAAGGACAATCCTTATATTATATTTTATAAATGTGGATGTATATTAATATAATTTTGTAATTCTTTTCTATTATGAAAAGGAGCCCTGGTACGACAATTCATTTTATTTATGATTTTCTTTGGCTCAATAAAACATATTTGAAAACAAAATGTCAGCCAGATAAAATGTGTTTCAGTCCGTCTCTACAAAGAACGAGGGAAGAGTTGAAGAGCTTCAGAATTAACTGTTTGTGATAATTACTGTTTTAATTTTAGAGGTTTTCTATGTATAAATACAAAATGTGCACAGACACCAGGCGACAGACAGCTCACCAGGACATCATGGATCAGCGCCTGATAGGTCCAGGTGTGGTGGAGGGGCGTGGCCATGTCCATGTTACGATCTGCGAGAACGAACAGAGGCCTCTGGAAACTGGAGAGGACAAGAAAAAAAAGTGTAATTAAAACACAGAGCCCATGTCTGACCTGGCAGGAATAGAGCAATGCATCATGGGAAGTGGGGTCTGAGTTTTGTCCTTCATGACAGCCACACAGTGACTGATTTACCTGAACTGTCCGGCGGCCATGTTGTCTCCGGTGAAGAGGCTGTTTCTGGCGTCCCGCAGGTTCTCACGGAGCTTCTTGTCTAACTTCTACAACACACACACACACACACACACACACACACACACACACACACACACACACACACAGTAAAGTCTGTAGAGGTTCGATTGAGAAGATCATAAAACAATAGCAGTATTACATCTGCAGTACGCCTCTGATGTCATCACGAATATTAAAGACACAGCTGTAGAGATGTATGTTTCTCACATTAAAACAGTTTTGTATCCTTTGTGACTGGATGAAAATAAAACTTTATTCTATCACAACGTCCTGAGTTAAATGTGACTGATTCAACACGTCAGCATGAACTCACCGCGGCGACCATCTCCGCCGCATTTCCTCGGGGACAGCGGATGATCGGCACCGCACCTGGTCAACGACAACGCAACAGATTTTAAATAAAGATTCATCTTATTGAAATATTTAGAATAAATGAACTAAAGCTTCACCTGCTTTAATTAAAAAGAATCCTTGAATTAAGGATTAAAGACAGTTTACAGAGAAATGACGGACGGATGTTTGTTTCCACTGAGACGTTACGGTTTGTGTGAGAGGTTGAATGATAAATGAATATAAAATGTTACACACACTAACTCGGGTCATTCAACAAGTTGATCTGGTTTAAAATAATCAAACTTCTCTGTTTCAAAAATTAAAAACTGACTCTTAAATCAACAGAATCTGCTCCTGTTTCTGAAAGAGGATTTGATCCTGATTTAAAAAAGTTTTGGAAACTAAAGTGAACACTTCCATCTAGTGGAGTGGAACAGGAACAAACTGACAAACACTGAGCTGCTCAGACCAGAATTAAAAACTACTTCAATTTAAAACAAATAAAGTTTTATTCTCATTCTTTACTTGAAGGTGAGATCAGCTTGTAAAACCTCCACAGGGTCCCACGTGGGTCAGAGCTAAAGGACCTAGACCAAGAGGAATAATGACTCATATCTACACAAAACTTAATTCTCATCTTTTCCAACAGCAGGAATAAAAGTTGGGTAGAGGGATATTTCTGAATGTCACAGGTGCCTCTAAAAAACAAAATCACCAAAACATCCTCATGAACTTTTGCTGTTGAGCCCATTTAAAAGCCCATTTCCTAAAATGAGCCGTCAGATGAGACTGTTCCTTTTGAGACAAGAGGTGATTACGACCCTCTCACAAATAACTGGAACCGGTTTTCCTTGTTCTGGATTAAAACCCTCATCCCTCATTATCCAAGCAAACACAAAATTATCTGACTGGCTTCAGTTCTCAGCTCGTGACATTTCAGATTTATCTGGTTTATCTTGAGTTATTAAACTTGTTTTTATGTTTGTACAACACTTTGTAACTCTTTGAAAAATATAACTATATAAATAAAGTTATTATTATTATTATTGTTTTGTCTTCTAGTATGTTTTATTTCATCTCTGTTGGTTTCTGAGAGGCACCAAACATGAAGTGTCTTATCGTCACTGGCTTCAGTGTTTTCTGGACTTTTCATACCTGAAACTATAAAGAAATCAATGACATCTGTGGTAAAGAATGTACAGGACCTTATAACCAGACAACATGAGGTGTTATTGTGTTCACTGATTCCACAGCAGAGCAGGTGAGGTGAAAACTTACAGCTGGAAGGAAATACTTTCAATCTGAGCAAAGTCCATTATAGATTTAGAATTCATCAATATCATATCAGAACATGATCTGGGATCGTCTGTTTTTGAACTAAGCTTCTATTTCTTTTCTCCGTGTTTGACAGATAACGGTCGCCACGTGACGAACACTGGCAGACGAGCTGCTGGTGCCAGAGACAAACTCACCCAGAGTGACGAAGAAACAGAAGAGACTGTCCACGACGGTGTCCATGATGGCCTCCATGTCTGTGTCCTGGATGTCTGGTCTGTTGATGGCTGCACGGGTGAGACGCAGGTGAGACGCAGGTGAGACGCAGGTGAGACGCAGGTGAGACGCAGGTGAGACAAACACTGACATGATCAAACACGACTGTTTTTCTTTGTTCAGGACAAAATGTTTTTTCTCTTTCCAAACACTTCTTTCTTTCTTTCCTGTTTTTTTTAAGATGTTGTGAATCATTTATCTTTTTAAATAAAGAACATATGAATATAAAAAGGAAAGCAGGTGAACATCAACTCCAACACCTGAACTGCTGTTGGCTTCATGTACAAACGTAAACTAACACTGACTTTATGTTGTGGGAACATTGTTGTGGTTGTGCTGGATGGTGTTTAAAGACCAACACCGCTCTCTTCTTACAGCTCCAGATTTTCTTCTTCTCCTGCGTTTTAATTGAAGTTTTTATATTTGTGGTTTTAAGAATCTGTGGCGTTAGGAAGTTTGTGTAAAGAACTTCTCCTGTCTCCAGTTAGGACAGGAACACCAACTGAGGAACTATTCATCTGGGATTGTCCTAAATCAGGTCCTAACCCTGGTTACCATGGTTACCAAGCAGTTAAGATAGGAGCTGTAAGTCAGGGGCGTCTATGTAGCATCACAGTGCTTCATTTATAAAAGTCTGTTGTGACACATTTAATCACACTTGCACTTGACCACATTGTGATTTCATCAATACGGTGTGTGTGTGTGTGTGTGTGTGTGTAGTGTGTGTTACCGTGGTAGGAGATAAGCTCCTTGTTTTGGTGACAGAGGATGAACATGTCGTCTTCCAGAGTGATGAAGTTCAGGTACTGGTCAAACACCTGACACACACACACACACACAGACAGACACACACACACACACACACAGACACACACACACACACACACACACAGAGACACACACACACAGACAGAGACACACACACACAGACAGAGACACACACACACACACACAAACAGCTGATCAATTATCAAACAGCCACAATAAGGTGCCTCGTACTGAAGGTACAGGTACTCACATTATAACACATCACTGACAATAAATCATAAAATAATCAGATACTAAAATACTGAAGTTTCTCTGCGTGGTGTTAATCTAAAACATGAGAATCCAGACTAAATGTTCCCACCGATCAGCCTATGAAATGACAAGCGTAACCACGGTAACCTTGGTGACTTGGGTGACGGCGTTAGCAGCCAGAGCAGCACTGGCGATGTCCTCCAGTTTACTTCTACTGATGGCAGAGATGAAGTTCAGGTAGTACACCTCATACAGCTGGTTCCTCAGGTCCTACACACACACACACACACACACACACACACACAGTCAGGATCTTATACCAGGACCCCAAACAGAGATGATAGTCTACGCAAAATGAGGATCAGGTTTTGAAACTGTGAGGTGAGACTAAAAATCACACTTTTTCTCTGAGTTATAACTCTGTCACAGCTGAACACACACACGTGATACACACATTTTTAGATTCAGTGTGACTCCCACTTCCTGAGGACATCATATATATCACTGCCCATCTAGAATAAATGTCCATAAATCCGGTAAGAAATTATAGAGAAAAGACACTTCTTCCAACTGCAGAACTTCATTCAGAATCCTCATGTTTTTAAGTTTTCTTCAGTGTCACAGTGATACAGTGACACCTGTCTGTAAATCCACTGCAAACAGCTGCTAATAGCTAATTCAGCTGCTATTAAAGAGCACAATTTGACAAAATGAAAGGATAAAACCGTGTGTGTGTGTGTGTGTGTGTGTCAGAGTACCTGGCATATCCTGTCAATGTTCTCCTCTGTGGGCATTATGAAGTAGATGGCTGGTACATCTGGGATAGGATCTCTGTCTGAGTGAAGCAGACTGAACACACACACACACACACACACACACACACACACACACACACACACACACACACACACACACACACACCAGGTTGAGTTGTAGAGGGTTGAGGTGTTGAAGGGTTAAAGCTCTGTTGGTTTGCGTGAGTCTCTTACAGGTGCAGGGTGATGCCCATGTCTCTCAGCTCTTTGACGGACAGCAGCGGGGAGATGATGTCCTGACCAAACCGGTCGTATATCAGCACCTACACACACACACCCACACCACACACACACACACACACACACACACACACACACACACACACACACACACAAGGAGAGGGACACCTCAGTACAGTCTTGTCATTCTGCTGGTCAACATGGAGAAAGCTGGAACATTAAAATACCATAAATGGACTGGAAATCTCACTTTTTCCAACCTAAGAAGGAAACCAGACACAGTAAGCAGCTTCTTTGTTCAGGTCCAGGAACAGAAACATGACTTACATAAAAAGTCTTACTCACAGTAATAGTTTAGCAGAGTTTACAAAATAACAAAAAATATTTCCTTCTTTTGTAGAATATAGAAACTGTCAAATACACCGAACCTCTCTAAGTCCTCAGTGTTTAATGTCTAACACAAACTGCACACAAGAAAGTTGTCTACGTTAAATACATAAAAAATGATCAATTACACCAGGACATGGACTCAGTTCGCAGTAAGTGACTGTAACGACTTCAGGAAACAAACTAAAAGTTGCTGAGAGGCTGAGGTCGGCCCTGCTTTGATTTGTGTGTGTGTGTGTGTGTGTGTTACCTTCCATACTGGCTCAGCTGCTGTGTTCTTTAGAGGAGGAGCGTTGAAGTTCAGCATTCGCTTCAGAGCGACTGCAGGTACAAAAACAAATCATTACTTGAGTAATCAATTAGCCAATCAAACAGAAATTAATTAATCATCAGCAATAGTTAATTAATCTTTATCAAGCAAAAATCTACATCTAAAAAACTATTCTCTGGTTGTAGCTTCTCCAGTATGTGAATTTGCCGCTTACATACATGAGAGCACATAAGCTCAAACACAAAATCCAATACAAATTTTTTCACGCTTCATTTTATATATAGTAGATCCTCATAATGTATATGTAATGTACATATTTAAGGTTATGTGTATGTGTTTTTGTACATCTGCTGCACTGACACCTTCCTAAGTGGGATCAATATCATTGATCTGATCTGATTTTGTTATAACATTAACAGTAGGTTTAACATTGTGTTATAAACAGTCTTTACCTTCTCTGGATTCATCTAGTCCAGATTTGACAAGTCTAAACATAGCAGTTTTGATCTAGACCTGGTCCAATGTGGTCTAGGTGTGAATGAAAGCAGTGAAATCTCAATTTTCTGCGTTTTCACAATAGAATGACGGTTTCACAATCTCAGATCTGAAACTGGCTGTTGAAGAATCTTTACCTTGTCTGGATTCATCTGGACAGATTTGAGAGTAGGTATCGTATTCTGATTGATAATTTGAAGCCAAAAACTACAATATATAAAACATATATTCTGAAACCACAACATTTTCCCGACAGTTTGAAGGCGCCAGATATTAATTCAGACGTCCGTCAACTTTAGAAATCCTCAGATAGTTTCAAACTTTTAACATTTCCACGGAATAAAAGCGTTATTCACGGTTAGCAGCAGGCTAGCTTCAACCTGCTAATTTTACTGTTAGCTCACGGGCTAAGCAACCGGTCACTCCTTACTAAGTTAGTAAGCAGTCTGGTTTGTTGACTAGTCTGAGTGTGGAATGAAAGTTTAGGAGTTTTGTGTTTCTGTAGTGAAACTGAAACATGAGTTAATCAGTTCAGCCGGCGGCTCGTTTAAGGGATGTAGAGCGGTTAGTTAGCTGGTCAGAGGCCTGACAGTCCTGAGTAAACCTCTCCGCTCAGACTCGGGGTCGTTAGAACTCCCCGCAGCCCGGTAACGTCGCCGTTTGCCGCTAAAAGTAACCGTTAACGGTAGAAAAATCAGTTTGACAGACCTGTCTGCTTCTCCCGCACAGACGCCGCCATGTTTGATGTTGTTGGTGGTGACGGAGCGTCGGATGACGTGGCAACAGCTCGACGTCAGCAGTACGTCAGAGAGGAGTTAAAAAGAAGGATGTCTCACTCCTTTCATTTCATGGTTTCCAGAGACGAACAAGAAGTGAAATGTGCAAAGCGGTGGTCAAAACTAATGTCACTTCATAGAAATGATTCGTTAACCGAATCGTTGAGTGTTTGACCGGTGCTCCAGTTGTATTTTATCACTGTGTCACTCACTGAACTGAATGGTGCGTATTCCTCACGAGCCCGGGTTTCCCAAACCGGAAGTGCTGTGGGTTTGACAAATATGCCAAACTCCATATATATTTCTTTATGTTTAAAAAATTTGGTCGCTGAATATTGAGGACAAACACTGTTTTTTTTTAAAGACTTTTATAAATAGACAAATAATAATAACTTCTCTAATAAAAATCTAATGATCTTTTCCCATTTCAGTTAAAATAAGCACTGTAATAAGTAAGAGCTTTTGAAAAAATATGCATCTTAAAGTGCCTTATTTTAGAAAAGAAAAAACGAAGTAAAAAATGGAGCTTGGTTTTTTTCTCTATTGATAACTCCATTTCACACCTGAATAATAATATAATAATAATAATAATGAAAAATCGCAAAGCATCTGAACAATTGAGCAGCTTTGACACCTCCTTTTCTCTTTCCCTCTCATATCTCACTCCAAAACTTTCTCCACTTATCTCTCTGACTATTGTTTCTCGTCTAGTTTCTCCCCTGTGTATATCTCGCTCAGAAACCTTGAAGAGAAAAAAAAATAAGAAAAAACTGTGAATGAACTGAAAATAATGTTGTTTTATTTGTTGAATCTGATCAATGATCAGCTGATCAAACATGCAGTTATTCAGTGAAGTCTTGAGGGAATCCCTTCAAATTTAGCATCAATGTTCACTTGGACTCACAGACAAACTGATTTGTCTTTGGTGGTCAGAGGTCAAAGATCACAGTGACCTCAGAAAACACTTTTTAGCCATTACTCAAGACTTCACTCAGCAATTAAGACAAAGTTTCAGACAAATGTTTAATATTTTCTAAGACTCTGAATAAACAAGGATGTAACTTAGAACTAGTCTGAGTGGAGGAGGGATACGACCATGATGGTGATTGTAGGTTTGGAAGAAGAAGAAGCAAATAGTGAAACTACAGAAGAAGAAAAGGGAAATAAAAATAAAGGAAGCTTTGGAATAATGAGACAGCAGGAGGACAGGTGCAGTTTGAGAGGTTAAATTCACTGACTTTTCCCTTTAAGAAATAAACAACATTATAAATATAATCATCCTCTTTATCTCTAACTGCTCTGTCCCACTGTCACAGAGACCTTCAGTGGTAACACCTTCACTTCATCCTCAGTGTAAATGAATGGAAACACCTTGTGAGTGAAAGTGTGTGTGAAGGTGTGTATGTGTGTGTCAGTATCAGGATCAGAGAACGACAGTTTTCCTCTGTTCCAGTCCAGATTCACTCTGATCCTCTGGAGCTTCTTCTTCTTCACTGAGAGATCAATGACTGGAGCTGATGGTGACTCTGCTGAGTATTTACCTTCATCAAACCATATTACCCATAATCCAGACCATATGTCTCTCTTCCTCTGGACAGACTCCTCTAACACTCCCAGTCCCCAGAATGTATTGTCTCCAACCTCGACGTCCCAGCTGTGAGTCCCTGAGTTAAAACCCTCAGAGCCCAGGACAGACCAGGAGTAAGAACTAATCCTCTCTGGATTGTCAGGAAGCTTCTGTCTCTCTCCTTGTCTCACTCTGGTCAGATCTTCAGACAGGATGAGATCTGGACCAGCAGTGTTTGGGTCCAGAACCACAGGACTGTAGGAGACCACGTCCTTCATCTTGTTCCAGATGTTGAAGGTCAGGTTGCCCAGGTGTTTGGCCTGGTCTATCAGAGCTCCTGAGCCCAGCTGGTGATCCTCCAGCAGGGGGCGCTGCTGGACTCTGTCCACTGCAGCCTTGTAGCTGAGCAGGAATGAGACGTCTTCAGCTCTCAGCTCGTCCTCTGTGGCTCTGACTGTGTCTGAAAGAGCTGCTATCTCTCTGCTCAGAGCCTCCATCTTCTCCTTCATCACCTGACTCTTCTGCTCCTCTTCCTCCCTCAGTGCAGCCATCCTGGCCTCCTCTTCCTCTTCTAGAAACTGGTGAAGCTTCTTAAACTGCTCCTTAATCTGCGTCTCTGTGTGTCGGGCCTGGACCTTAATGTGTTCTGCTGTTTGATCAAACTTCACTTTAACTTCATTAAGACCCTTTAACTTCTCCTTTAAGGGCTCCAGAGTTTCCTGAAGCTTCTTCTTGTGTTGTGGAGCAGCTTCATCGATGGGTCTGAATCTGTGGTCGGTGTGTTTTTCTGAATCTCTACAGACGAGACACACTGGCTGCTGATGGTCCAGACAGAAGAGTTTGAGTTTCTCAGAGTGCAGACTGCAGAGAGCCTCTGAAGATCTCTGCTCTCTCTCCTGTAAGAAGGCCTCACACAGGTTCTTCAACACCAGGTTACAAGGTGGATGTTTCCTTGAAGATCTTCTCTTACAAACTGGACACAGTCGACCTGGTTTCTCTCTCCACCAGCTCTGCAGACAGTCTTTACAGAAGCTGTGGCTGCAGGACAGAAGAACAGGATCTCTGAAGACCTCATGACAGACCGGACAGCAGAGATCCTCCTCTGGTCTGAAAGCCATTTAGTCTCTTGAGTGAAGCTGAAAAACACAACAGATAGAAAGTACAGTCAGTCATGGCTCCCCTCCCCCCTCTACTAACTTCACTGAGGTTTACTTTCACTCTGAGTCCAGGTGTTTGTCAAACTCACCTTCAGTGTGTGGAGTGTCAGCAGGTGGAAGCAGCAGTGTTGTAGCTGGACTCTCTCAGAGGAAGTTGTTAGTTTGGTCTGAAGGTGAATCTGATCGTCTGTTCTTCAGTCTGTGTCTCTTTACAGACGAAGAACAAACTGTTTCCTGGTTTGTCTGAGGTGAGACAGTTGAGGGGTGGAGCTTAAATACTGACTGATAGTGTTCAGCTGGATGTTGCAGCAGCTGTTTTAGTTTGTTTGTAAAAATATGAATTTGTAAAGTTAGAAGAAACTAAATCTGTCAGATAAATGTGGTGCAGTAAAAAGTAAAATATTACTCACTGAAATGTGGAGTAGAAACATGAAGAGAAAATAGTCAAGTTCCTCAAACTTCTACTTAAGTGCAGTTCTTATACTTAGTAAACACACTTAGTCCCTTTCTAGCATTATGAAATAATTAAACTGAAATCAAGAGCAGCGTCTGACTGTTGAGAAAAGCTCTTTGTGTTGATGTTTGTCTTCATGTTTCCTGTTTCAGCAGCAGGTTTTTCATAACTTAGTGTTTTTAATGGAGTTGAGTGTTGCCTTCAGTGACCACAGACTGCTTCAGGCTGCAGAGAGCAGATCTGAACACAGTAAAATACTCATCACACAGAACTGTCACCCTCAGTGTTAATTATATATCATATGGTCCATCTGGTCATTACCCTAGGACCTATGTTGTCGGGGGCATTTTGCCCCTGGTAGGGTCTCCCAAGGCAGATTGGTCCTAGGCGAAGGGCCAGACGAAGAATGGTTCAGAAGATCCTAATGATGAGTAATATCAAGAACCCGAGTACCCGGCCCGGAGGGACACCGGGGCCCTGCCCTGGAGCCAGGCCTGGGGTTGGGGCCCGTGGACGAGCTCCTGATGGCCGGGCCTTGGCCCATGGGGCCCGGCCGGGCCCAGCCCGAACCGGCTACATGGGTTCGTCTCCCAGTGGGCTCACCACCTGCAGGAAGAGTCAGCGGGATCCGGTGCATTGTGGATTGGGCAGCAGACCAAGGCGGGGGCCTTGGCGGTCCGATCCTCGGTTACGGAAACTGGTTTTTGGAACATGGAACGTCACCTCTCTGGCGGGGAAGGAGCGGGAGCTTGTGATACCGGCTAGATATAGTCGGCCTCACCTCGACACATAGCGTCGGCTCCGGAACCCAAGTCCTTGAGAGGGGCTGGTCTCTCCTCTTTGCTGGAGTTGCTCCGGGTGAGAGGCGGAGGGCCGGGGTGGGCTTTTTGGTGTCCCCCAGGCTCTCTGCCTGTATGTTGGAGTTTACCCCAGTGGACGAAAGGGTTGAGTCCCTGCGCCTTCAGGTCGGGGATCGGGTTCTGACTGTTGTCGGTGCTTATGCGCCGAACAGCAGTTCAGACTACCCGCCCTTTTTGGAGTCCTTGGGACGGGTGCTAGAAAGTGCCCCGAAAGGGGACTCCATTGTCCTACTGGGAGACTTCAACGCTCACGTGGGCAATGACAGCGTGACCTAGAAGGGTGTGGTGGGGAGGAACGGCCTGCCCGATCTGAACCCAAGCGGCGTTCAGTTATTGGACTTCTGTGCTAATCACAGCTTGGCCATAACTAACATCATGTTCAAACATAAGGACGTCCATAGGTGCACTTGGCACCAGGACACCCTAGGTCGCAGGTCTATGATTGACTTTGTAGTCGTATCATCAGACCTGTGGCCGCATGTTTTGGACACTCAGGTGAAGAGAGGAGCAGAGTTGTCAACCGACCACCACCTGGTGATGAGTTGGATCAGATGGCGGGGGAAGACGCCGCGCAGACCTGGCAGGCCCAAACGGGTTGTGAGGGTCTGCTGGGAAAACCTGGCGGAAGAACCCGTCAAGATGATTTTCAACGCGCACCTCCGGCAGAGTTTCGATCGTGTCCCGAGGGCAGTGGGGGACATTGAGTCCGAATGGGCCTTGTACCGCTCTGCTATTGTTGAGGCGGTTGTTGCAAGCTGCGGCCGTGGCGGTAACCCCCGTACCCGCTGGTGGACACCAGGGGTGGGGGAAGCCGTCAGGCTGAAGAAGGAGGCCTACAGGGCGTGGTTGGCCTGTGGGTCTCAGGAATCAGCTGACTGGTACCGGCGGGCCAAGCGGAGTGCAGCCGCGGCAGTTGCTGAGGCAAAAACTCGGACGTGGGAGGAGTTCGGTGAGACAATGGAGGAAGACTATCGATCGGCTCCAAAAAGGTTCTGGCAAACCGTCCGGCGCCTCAGGGGGGGAAGGCGGCAACTCGCTTACACTGTTTACAGTGGGGGCGGGGAGCTGCTGACGTCAACTGAGGATTTAGTGGGACGGTGGAAGGAATACTTTGAGGAGCTCCTCAATCCCACCAACACGTATTCCGTGGAGGAAACAGAGCCAAGAGACCTGGGGATGGATGATCTAATCTCCGGGGCAGAAGTCGCCGAGGTAGTGAAACAACTGCGCGGTGGCAGAGCCCCGGGGGTTGATGAGATCCGCCCTGGGTATCTCAAGGCTCTGGATGTTTTAGGGCTGTCTTGGTTGACACGCCTCTGCAACATTGCGTGGACATCGGGGGCAGTGCCTCTGGAGCGGCAAACCGGGGGGGTGGTCCCCATCTTTAAGAAGGGTGACCAGAGGGTGTGTTCCAACTACCAGGGAATTACACTCCTCAGCCTCCCTGGTAAGGTCTATGCCAGGGCACTGGAAAAGAGGGTCCAGTCGATAGTTGAACCTCAGATCGAGGAGCAGCAATGTGGTTTTCGTCCTGGGCGTGGAACTGTGGACCAGCTCTTTACCCTCGCTAGGGTGCTGGAGGGAGCATGGGAGTTTGCCAATCCAGTCCACATGTGTTTTGTGGATTTGGAGAAGGCTTACGACCGTGTTCCCAGGGGCTCCCTGTGGGGGGCACTCCGGGAGTATGGGGTGGATGGCCCCTTGTTAGTGGCCATTAAATCCCTGTACCAAAGGAGTGTGAGTATGGTCCGCGTAGCCGGCAGTAAGTTGGACCTGTTCCCAGTGGGAGTTGGACTCTGCCAGGGCTGCCCTTTGTCACCGGTTCTGTTCATAACTTTTATGGACAGAATTTCTAGGCGCAGCCGGGTGGTGGAGGGGTTTGGGTTCGGTGGCGGGAGGATCTCGTCTCTGCTTTTTGCAGATGATGTGGTCCTCCTAGCTTCATCGAGCGCCGACCTTCAGCTCTCGCTTGGGCGGTTCGCGGCCGAGTGTGAAACGGCTGGGATGAAGATCAGCACCTCCAAGTCTGAGGCCATGGTTCTCAGCCGGAAACGGGTGGATTGCCTGCTCCGGGTCAGGGGGGAGGCTCTGCCTCGGGTGGAGGAGTTTAAGTATCTCGGGATCTTGTTCACGAGTGAGGGTGGGATGGAGCGGGAGATTGACAGGCGGATTGGGGCGGCGTCAGCAGTGATGCGGGCGCTGAATCGGTCCATTGTGGGGAAGAGGGAGCTAAGCCGGAAGGCGAAGCTCTCGATTTTCCGGTCGATCTACGTTCCAATCCTCACCTATGGTCATGAGCTTTGGGTAATGACCGAAAGAACGAGATCGCGAATACAAGCGGCCGAAATGAGTTTCCTCCGCAGGGTGGCCGGGCTCAGCCTTAGAGATAGGGTGAGGAGCTCGGTCATCCGGGAGGGACTCGGAGTAGAGCCGCTGCTCCTCCATGTCGAGAGGAGCCAGTTGAGGTGGTTCGGGCATCTGGTGAGGATGCCTCCTGGACGCCTCCCTGGGGAGGTGTTTCGGGCATGTCCCACCGGGAGGAGGCCTCGGGGCCGACCAAGGACACGCTGGAGGGATTATATCTCTCGGCTGGCCTTGGAACGCCTCGGGATTCTCCCGGAGGAACTGGTGGAAGTGGCTGAGGAGAGGGCCGTCTGGACCTCTTTGCTGAGGCTGCTGCCCCCGCGACCCGGATCCGGATAAGCGGGAGACGATGAGACGAGATGGTCCATCTGTTCCTTTAATCAGTCAGTTATCACAGTAGAATTAATTCATTGTAACACGAGGCTCTGTCTGTTATTTAATATTAATATATAAAGTGAACTTTGAAAATGTCCTCTCCACAGCACTGCCTGGTGTTTTCAGATCTGTTTAAATTCAGTGTGAGCAGACAGGGGTCAGCTTGGTCCATAAATCAATAACAACAACGATGACGACATGGTTTGTTTCAGTGTTTATGATCCACGAGAACAAAGAGAAAATTCATAGGAACGTAGAGAAAACACAGAATAGATAAATAACAAGAAATGGAAAGAAAAAGAACAGAAATCATCAACTCAGGAAAATAAATCAGCTGATAGAAAAAACAAAACATTTAAATGAACGTGGTTCTGACAGAACTATAACTGCTCTGTTTCTTTAGGACAGTGATAAACACTGATACTGATCATTTCTTTAAACCTGAACTGATTCATTTAACAATTAATGACATCATTTAGTTTCATAAATGGGATTTTAAGACTTAAATAGATAAAACAATGAGCTTTCTAATATACTGAGACATTTTAATGGATTATCTGCAGTTTTACGATTTTTAAGAGGTAAAATAAAAACACATTAAACTGAAGTACTCTGCTCTTTTACTTTATAAAAGTATCAACACCTCAGTGTAGAAATACTGTGTGAAAAGTAAAAGTAACATCAAAAATATACATCAAGTACAAAAAGTGAAAGTAGTGACTATGTAGAATGACCCATTTAAGAATAAAGCATTGTATTATATATAATCATTGATGCAATAATGTGTTTATCACAGTTTTGTTTTGTTTGTTATATTTTGTATTTATTATTAATCTAGAAAAAGCATAATTGTACTTGAATATTCGATATGAAGTTAGTTAAATTCCAATATCAATAAAATAAGAGTAATCCATTAATGAAGATGCAAATGTGCCTTAATTGTTCAATTTAGGTGAAAAACAGAGATAATCCATTAAAAAAAGACTATCAGTAATTTTATTTTGAAATTTTAAGCTTCTCTTTGTTTTCCACTACTTTAATTCATTAATTTATTTGGAAAGGAAAAAGAAGAAAACATTATGTTGTGTGAAACATATTCACTATTGAGATGTCACAGAAAACAAACAGTAATCTGTCAGAATCAAAGAGACACTTCTTATTAAATGAAGTTAATTAAGTAAAAAAAGAAAACAACAAGAGAAACAATCACAAACAGAAAACCTCAAAACAAAACGGCACCAAAAACAGCTCTTTAAGGCGAAGTTACAAAATCAGCTTCACAGATTTTTAGAAAAGAAAACTTTGAAGAGGTTTCGCAATTTATAAAATATGAGAATTTCACCATGAGACGGAGGAAAAGGTTTGAAAAAGAACTGAACATGTGACTTTTTAATGGCACCTGGAGTTCAGTTCATTCATCAGTGAGTGACGGCGGCTGCGGAGTGGTTCAGGTGGATGACATCACGGCGTAGAGAGCTACTCCGCCATTAGAACTGAAGCGATTAGTTGATTCATTCATAAGTCAATCAACTATTGTGATAATAACAATATTTAATGCGGTCATTATTTGGGAGAAATCAACAAAGTGACAAACTGATGGTGCATGAAACAAAAACCCACTTGGCTAATCTGACAAATTAAAATGGGATTAACATGGTGATGAAAAATGTATATAAAAGTCTAATATATTACTATAAATCAAACCTGTAAAAGACACATGTAGTTTGTGTCACGTGTATTTGGTCACATCACCTGCTCAGTGTCAGATAGAGAAGAAACTTTTCTCAGTGTAGAAACACGAAGTAAAATAAATGGGCGGGGTCTGACACTGTGGGCCCGCCCCTCTCAGGCTAAACTGATGCTACGTCCACACGACTACGTTTTCATGTTAAAATGACGTTTTCGAACCAAAACTATCTCCGTCCAGACTAACACACACATACCTGAGCAATCACCTGCACTGAGCATGTGCGAGCCGGTGTAAACAGGAAGTAGATAGTCTGCAGTAAAGCCTCTGAAGGAGGAACAGCAAAGACAGCTGTAGCATTAAAACAGAGAATGTAAGTGAACAACAGCTGCAAAGACAACAAGGTCAGTGACACAGTCAGTCATCATCATGTTGTATTCACCACTGGTAGTCCAGGCTGATGAGAGCCAATCAGGAGAGACCGTGGGTGTGACCTCATCGTTTACAAAGGTCTCAGTTTCTGTCCAGACTACAACACAACCCCAGAGTTTTCAAACTAAAACGCAACCCCAGAGTTTTCAAAATAAAACACAACCTCAATGTTTTTTAAAAAAAAAAACGCATCCAGCAGCGTTTCCAAAAGTCAAAAAAATGCGGAGTGGTGTGGACGGGAGGAGGAAACGTAGCAAAAGAGATTTTGAAAGAGTGTGGACGTAGCCTGAGACAGCTGCTCCCATCACGCTCTCAAGCAGAGTATAATGTGGGGCGTCGTGTGGCGTGTGTAGAGGCCACAGTCGGCCCCGGTTTGAGTCCCAAATCAGACGGCCTTTGCTGCATGTCATTCCCCCTCTCTCTGCCTCCCCATTTCCTCTTTCTACTGTACTATCAAATACAGGCAGAAAAAAAATACTAAAAAAAAAAAAAAAAAGCCTAGTATAATGTGAGCTACAAGCTGAGCCTCGTGATTTTAAGCCAATATTTGCCCATTAAAAGAAGCCGAATCGTCTGTCAGCAGTGAACCAGACAACTGTCACCGCGTCACTGACGGAAACTGAAACACACGAGGTTTCTGAACGTCCTGCAGTTCGAAGCATCGTCTGTTCTCTGTGATTTCTGGACATTTGTTCCACGTGGACACTGGATCAGTGACCTGTCACCTGTCCCTTTCACCTCACCTGTGTCCCCTGATTAGCTGATCAATGATTGGTTAATTGCTTGAACTCATCTGTCACATATGTAATCTACCTGCAGCTTCTCCGGTGTCTCAGAGTTTCTTTGGGTTTGTTGAACAACACGAGTCGTCTCTCTGACCTCCGAGTCTCTGTCTTATAATCATTTACTATTAATCAAACGATCAATAGATTCAATGGAGCAGATTTGAACAGATTTCTAATTTAAAGATAATGTAAAATGCAGATCATTAACCCCCCCCCTCTAACTCTCCATAGGGAGGAGGTGCATGTGGTGGCTGACGGCCTGCTCCATGGAGCTCTTGAAGGCCTGGTAGGAGGAGGTGACGGGCAGGAGGAGGTGTTTGGAGCTGGGCTCGCGCTGAGGGAAGAGCCCCTCATCGCCTGCCTCCTCTGTTCCTGGTGGGGAGGAGCTGAGGGGGTGGAGGAAGGAGATGGAGGGCGTAGGGAGGAGGCCGGCTGTGGGAAGCACCTCAGCTCCTGTGGCAAAGAGGAGGAGGTCCTGCAGGGAGATGGAGCTCCTCCCAACTGAGGAGGGGAGAGGAGAGGAGAAGATGAAACAGGAGAGGACAGAGGAGGAAACAAATACAAATCAGTAACCTTGATTCACAGCTGAGTGTAAAGCTTCGTCTTGTGGGAGTTTGGCGCTCACAGCCTCCGTACCTTCACACTCCAGCAGGAAGTGTCTCCAGAAGGTGACGACGGGCGTCTCCCTGTTCAGTCTGTCCTCCTGCTGAGAGAAGTGGACGGTGAAGAGCTGAGCAAGCGTCTGAGCCGTGAGGTGGTCGTCCGCTTCACAGAAAACGCCGCAGAACGCCGACGGGAAGAGCTGCACCTGGATCAGATCACAGCGCCTCAGGCAAGGCTCAACACACCTTCATCAAGCAGCGTGTGTGTGTGTGTGTGTGTGTGTGTGTGTGTGTGTGTGTGTGTGTGTCATACAGCCAGAGAAGAACACGTGAATCACCTGATCAAAGACACCTAACGTCTGCAAACCTTCCCGAAACCTGGAGGACGAAGCAACATCATGAGAGACAATAAACACAAAGACCGTTTTCCAGAGATGATCCAGCTCATACGACACGATTGTAAAATTTCCAATTTAAATAAAGGAGGAAAAAAAAAGAAAGAAATTTTGACAAATTGATCGCAAGAAGACAACAAAATTTATCATTATCAACATTATTAATTTATAACCTGATTCATTTTATTAACCGTTGCTGCCTGAACACAAGTTCAAGTTTATTGTATTTAGGGTGAGGGTAACTCAGCAATAAACCAATATAATATAAATTAAAAATGATAGAATTAAAAAACAACAACAAACAAAACACAAATAACACGAACGTTAGCCGACAGTTTTCCCTCCTGAGAAATCTAGACTGAACTTTAGCTAAACGTTGATTCAAAACTGAATTAGCGCGAATTATTTACTGCTGCTCTCGCTCATCAGTTCATCTCACTTCAGCCTCTTTACTAGCAACAGGAAGTGACGTCTTTAACAAAGTTAACCACACCCACTGTGAGCTCCCGCTACAACGGTTTAATGTGTCATGTCATGTTATGGTCTGTTTTACCTGAATGCAGCATTGGGTTTGAAGCGACGCTAACAAAGATGCTAGCAAAGTAAAAACAGCCATTAGCAAGTATTTAGCCGTGTTTGGCTAACATACAGTTGTGCTCCCATTCATCGAGTTGACCACGTCTTCACATTTATTATCATCAACTCTCAGTAATGAACAAACACACATTTGAATCCTGAATCACAAACCTTAAACCTTTAGCTACAGGCTAAACAAGCTAGCAAAAAACAGAAGCTAACATGCTAACCCAATATTCAACAGTTTAAAACAAGTTTGTCTGTAAACCTACTATAGACTAGCACTGTTAGCAGCAACAGTGACTCACAGGATAATGTAACTTACCTTGAAATGAAAACTGGGAACATTTCAGTCAATATGTCTTTAAAATATTCAATGTTTTTATCTATGAAATAAAAAAAGGATTCACGAGGAAACAGTGAACCGCCCCCCCGTCTCTACCTCTGCAGTGGCAGCTGCATCCTGGTGATCATGGTGAAGCAGACCAGATCCTCCACCAAAGCCTCTCTGTCCTTCAGGCTGCTGATTGGTCGGTTGCAGCCGGCCAGCTCCAGGTACTCCCAGCTTGAAGCCGTGGCCTCTTTCAGTTCGTCTAAAGACTCCGCCTCCGCAATCTGAAAGCAGCCAATCATCGACAAGATGCCTTTAATTAACGCTGGTGTTTAACTGGCGGCAAGAGCTAAAAGCGTGTTCAGTCCCCTCACCCTGCTGACTTGGCGTGTGAAGTGCGTGTCGGGGGTCATGTGTGTGACGGCGAGCGGGCGGTTGGGCGGGAAGTTGAAGAGGCACTGGTAGAGAGCGCGGGAGAAGAAGCCGACAGGTGGAACGCCGTGAACCAGAGAGAGAGCCAGCAGGCAGCCGACGTCGAAGTACAGGTCCTCACGCAGAGCTGAACACACACACACACACACACACACACACACACACACACACACACACAAGTAGTGTTTATAAGCCAAGGTTTTTTGTAACACACCTCACACACACACAGCTCATTCACACTTAAAAGGGTCAAGTCGTAAGTTCTGCTATTGCTATATAGCTAACGTTAGCATTAACAGCCGTTTACTTCGCAGTCTCGAATAAATGCTCCAAGTTCAGCATCAGACTTCATTCCTTCACCCAGAGCTGTGTCCTGAAAGCCCTCTTGTTTTGCTTATATTTCTAATTAGCGCGCTAACTGGCTAGCTCCCGGCGTCCAGTCTGTCCTGAGGAAGCAGCTGCTCAGAGGACGAGTTATAACCTCTTGTCTTGTAAATGTACAACCCTAACTCTAGAAATCCACAGGTCAGTGTCTCATACATGTATTATTTCAAACTAAAAGTGCACATTTTAAAGTTTATTGTGACCAGCCCAGAACACACCTGTTTGATCAACATCTGGGTAAGGTAAAGGAGAAGTTCTCACTGACACAGATTTAAACACATTAAAGATAAAGTATAAAATAAAACATATAAAGAGTTTAAATCCTTCCCCCTGTGTTAACGTCTGGTTTCAGTCCATAAATATATTTACCACAGCCAATCAGAAATCAGAGACTGACATGGTTGTGGCATCAATAGAGAAAAAAACAATAGAGAAAAAGAAGAATATTGTTCCCAGGAAAATGTGATTTGTACCTTGGGAATCCAGCGCCAGATTTTTGGATCCATGTGGACCCTCGAACACCACAGAGTCCTGGATCTGCTGCACCAGCAGCTTCAGGAAGTACTGCCTGGCTGTTTCACTGCTGGGAAATGCAGTCTGCTTCTCGTCTCTGAACCTGGACCAAGACGCAGCGGAGGTCGATGTGTCAATCACAGACGAAAAACCAAAATACAGAAGGCTGAGGTGAGTTCATCGTCCACTGACCTGATGGACAGAGCGTGTGTGGGGTCGAAGTCCGGCCTCCTGACCAGATCCAGACCGGCAGACAGAGCCTCACACCCACGCACCTCCACCTGGACACTGAGGGGACCAGGCTGAGGGGCCAGAGCCTGCAGCAGCTCCTCAGGTGAGCCAGATCTGACAGGTAACGACGGTCTGACGGAGAGAGAGAGAGAGAGAGAGAGAGAGAGAGAGAGAGAGAGAGAGAGAGAGAGAGAGAGAGAGGTTTCATGTAACTGCAGAGGAAATCTACGTGTTGTAACCTGTTAACACGTCCTGCACATTTTATATTCACCAGATCAAGCTACACTGTCTTCACACACAAATACACAGGATCAAAATATTAGAAAAAAGTATGTCTTAGGGAGCAGCGCCCCCTGGTGGCCTCACCTGTAGCTACCTCACTGGAAAAGAATAAACAAGGCAGCATTTCATCCAGGTGGAGAACTTTTATTTTGGAAATATTTAGAGTCAGGAGCGTTGGATTTGTGTACCTTTTACAGCTGATGGAGGAGTGGATGGGGGACAGGTGGTGTTTGGACAGCCGACTCCTTCTCTGACCTCCCTGAGGAGACGCGACGAGGGAGGCTGGACGAGACAAAAGCAGGTGGTTCAGCAGCCAGCTCCGGCGTACACAGCCCAATGAATAAATGAATATTCGTAAAATCAGAGGATAGATGTCACGAAGCCGGAAACACAATCGATCATAAGACAAATAATCACTGAGACCTTTCCCATCTGTGGCCTGAGTGCAGTCGCTGCACGCCCAGTCTCTGGTGTCCAGCTTCAGCCCCGAACATTTCCTGTGAGTCCCTCTGGATCCACAGAGTCGGCAGCGAATCACCTCGAACCACCTGAAGCGAACGGAGGGACACACACTGTGAAGAGCCTCTCTGCTCGATGTCTCTGGTTACATCAGACTGATCTTTGTTTGTGTCAGTCTGATGAAGGTATTTCATTTATAAACTAGATTCACCTCCTCCTGGTTGTTTCCCTGCGCCACTCAGACTAGTTTCATGTCACATCGCTTTTTATCCAGAGTCCAAATATGAATATGAGATAAAATATGAACCAACCGTGTGACATTTTCTCATAATTTCTGTGTGCTAAAAAAAACTTTGACCTTTAACCTTCAGACACCAAAATCTAATCAGATCATCCTTGAGTCCTAGTGAATGTTTGTACCAAATGTAAAGACGTTCCTTCAAGGCGTTACTGAGATATCGCGTCCACGAGAATGGGACGGTCAACCTGAAAACAAAAATGGCTGCTACTCTGACCGTCATTGGGGCGGAGCCATAAAAACTCCCCTTCCTGTCTGGTTCTGGTGTGTTGGTGTGAATGGACTGAGACAGAGGGTGTACCCGGTCTTTGCTGAGTGCATGGGTCCGTCGTTACAGAGGCAGGCGAGAGCGTCACAGCGCTTGTAAACCTCCAGCAGTTCCGAGTACGCGTTTGCCTCCAACTCCCATGAGGCATCTCTGCGGGAAGCACAGACAGAGCATGCAGTGAATTGTTCTGCTTGGCGTCCAGCTCGTTTCTACCCGTGTGTGTGTTCATGACCACGCCACGCCACGCCACGCCACGTTACCTCTCTGGGATGTAGATTCCCAGCCGCAGCATCTCCTCCTGGAAGCTGTCCTTGTTGTTGCAGAGAGTGCACCTGAAGAAGAAGAGGCCGGCGCTGTGGGCCTGACGCTGACGGCACAGACACACAGGTAAAGACACACAGGTAAAGACACACATTCTGGTTCACAATGACTGAATCTGTCATCTTGCGATAACAGGATAAATAATATTTGCGAGTTTGGCCTTTCTCAGCTTCCATACTGATCCGATACCACTGCATTAAAACTGTTATTTTATCAGCTGTAAACCACTGACCCTGTACGTATGACGTCACTCGGGTTAAACATGGACGCCATAAACTCTTTTATCATCTAATTTAACTGTCAGACATAAATAAATAAATAAATAACACTTCCTGCACCAGTCGTCCTGACACTCCTCCACATTAAGCTGCTAAACTCTGGAGAGGAGCCACAACTTTGGTTCCTCCTCCTCCTGAAAACCTGCAAAACCAAACCGAGAGTGTCTGCACGGACGCCGCACATGACATAAAAACCCTCCCACTACCTGCACACAGTCCCTGTGGAACCAGCTGGCGTGGCAGCACGGACACTTGAGGACAGAGTAGGACAGGACGGGGTCGATGGAGTCCAGACAGACGGAGCAGGACTGAGGCAGACTGAGGTCAGAGCCCACACACAGGGTCTGAGTGGGACTGTGGTCTGGACAGTAGGACCTGGACACAAAGACACAGACAGAGACGGTTCTTCCTGTTTTATATCTGTGCTTGTTGTGTTGCTTTAATGATGCTGAAGCTTCAACTGGAAACATGAAAAATGCTGTTTACATGGGGTCTTTGAACACATCGCTCCATTGCCTCATGTTACACCACAAACAAGAGTCGAGAGTCCATCTTTACACTTCGGCCTATCACAGTCCCTCCCTGTCCTCTCTCCCTGTCCTCTCTCCTTGTCCTCCCCCTGTCCTTTCCTTGTCCTCTCCCTGTCCTCTTCTTGTCCTCTCTCCTTGTCCTCTCCTTGTCCTCTCTCCTTGTCCTCCCCCTGTCCTTTCCTTGTCCTCTCTCCTTGTCCTCTTTCTGTCCTCTCCCTGTCCTCTCCTTGTCCTCTCCCTGTCCTCTCTCCTTGTCCTCTCTCCTTGTCCTCCCCCTGTCCTTTCCTTGTCCTCTCTCCTTGTCCTCTTTCTGTCCTCTCCCTGTCCTCTTCTTGTCCTCTCTCCTTGTCCTCTCCTTGTCCTCTCTCCTTGTCCTCTTTCTGTCCTCTCCCTGTCCTCTCCTTGTCCTCTCCCTGTCCTCTCCTTGTCCTCTCTCCCTGTCCTCTTTCTGTCCTCTCCCTGTCCTCTTCTTGTCCTTCAGATTCAGACAGTGACTCTAAAGCTTTTGAACCTCATGTTTGAGCGGTGTAGATGTGTTTTATGTAGGAATATAGTTGTTAGAGTGGGTTACTGTGCAGGTAACGACAGTGTTCAGTGGCAAGTTTAAAGATTTGTTACATCAGAAAGAGTTAAAGATAAAAAAAAATTAATTTAAAGATGGATAAATGAAATTAGACAAATATTTGTGAGCCGATGAATTCAAATTATGTAATGACTTTTAAGGCCTAATATTCATTTACAACATTTCAAGACTTTTCAAGACCTTAAAAGATTTTAAGGTGTTTTAACATTTGAAGACACCCTGAAAAAGTGATCGTACATTAGTGTCACAGTTAGTGACGGTTACTGCTGAGAGGGAAGATAATCCACTGTGTTTATTTTACCATCTTTACAACACAGCTAAAGAGAAACACCTAACACCTGAATAAAGGTGTGTGTGTGTGTGTGTGTGTGTGTGTGTGTGTGTGTGTGTGTGTGTGTGTGTGTGTGGTGGACACTCACGGGAAGAGGCCGGTGAACTGAGAGATGAAGCTCTGTTTCCTCCCACAGGGGAAGTGAACCGTCTTCCTGCAGCTCCTGACGTTACAGCCGACACACGCCCCCTTCTTCTTACAGCTGCAGCACGTCTGAAACACACCGTTACACACAATTACACACAGTAACACACAGTTACACACAATTACACACAGTAACACACAATTACACACAGTAACACACAGTTACACACAGTAACACACCGTTACACAGTTACACACAGTAACACACACGTTAACAGTAACACACCGTTACACACAGTAACACACAGTAACACACACTGTTACACACACAGTAACACACAGTAACACACACTGTTACACACAGTAACACACAGTAACACACCATTACACACAGTAACACACAGTTACACACAGTAACACACACTGTTACACACAGTAACATACCGTTACACACAGTTACACACAGTTACACACAGTAACACACACGTTAACAGTAACACACCGTTACACACAGTAACACACAGTAACACACACTGTTACACACACAGTAACACACAGTAACACACACCGTTACACACAGTAACACACAGTAACACACCATTACACACAGTAACACACAGTTACACACAGTAATACACAGTTACACACAGTAACACACAGTAACACACAGTAACACACAGTAACACACAGTAACACACCATTACACACAGTAACACACAGTAACACACACTGTTACACACAGTAACATACCGTTACACACAGTTACACACAGTTACACACAGTTACACACAGATTTTGTTCCATAGTTTTTTTTTTAATAAAATGAAATAAAATAAAATCTCGTCTCACCAGTCGAGCCGACCGGCGGATCTCCTGTTTGATGTCGTCCACCAGGAAACCGAACACCCCCTCGTCCTCCTCCCCCCGCTGGTAAACTCCACAGGACGTCAGCTGTAACACGACACACACACACGATCATTCACACACAATCACGTGTGTGCTCTTCAAAATAAAACAAAACGTTACATGAATAGAATCTAATTCAAACCAAAGATTTTTATTATAAACCGCTGCATTATTTTTTAAACACATTTTTTAATCATTGTTACCCTTTTAATATCCCATTTATTGCATTTTAACGACCTTATGAACTTTAATCATCATGAATTTATAAATGAATGAATTTACAACATATGAAACGTAAAAATAAATATGAAACCTCTCAGACAGTGACAGAGTGTGTAGACTGGTTCCAAACCAGCACTGATACTCATGGACGACATAAATATAAACACACCTGCTAACCATCTTCATCATTATCATCATCATCATCATCATCAGCAGCTGCTAAACGACCAAAACTGAGTCACTGATCGAAGCCGAGTGATCGATGAACTGATAAATCAGCACAGAACAAAACCTCCTGGACTCTCAGCAGCTGAATCATCAATGATCCAGGCTGATGGATGTGTTGAAGGAATGTGTGTATGTACGTGTGTACACACACACACACACACACACACACACACACTTACCAAACAGAAGTAGTGGACGGAGAGTTTGTGCTCCTTAAGTGTGACCTTTTCCCCAAACATGGCCGGATCATCATCACTAAACCTGCACAGGACACAACCTACACACACACACACACACACACACACACACACACACACACACACACACACACACACACACATCAACACAGAACTTTGTACTGCTGGTCATTCTGTTACTTATGGATGGACTGATGGTGACCCTGAGGAACTGTGGAGCTTCAGGCCGCTCAAACGTTTACTACAGTGATAATATAAACGTGTGGATGACTCACAATCCTCCCCGATGCTGCCGGTGTCTGAGACCTGCGACCTTCTCACCTTCTTCTTCATGTTTCTGTGACGAGACCCTGCAGAGACACAACACTGGGGTCAGGGGTCAAACCTACTGAGTCACAAAAACAGATGAAGTTGTTTGTCGTCACGTCTCCCGGCTTCAGTTTGACAAACACCACAAAATATGTCAGGCTGAATTGTGGGAAATGTGAAGAAAACGACGCACATGACATCTAGAATATTTCTGTTTGTTGTGACGCTGCAGCCACAAAAACACGGTGAAGTGGGTTAGAATAAGTTGTTGTGTAGAAATCATTTCACAGCGTCTTGTCTTGACTTCCAGAGTTCCCCTTTGCTGCCATCTCTTCATGTCAGTGGAAATTTCGAGCTGGAGGCCCTTTGTTCTCTTGTTATGGCCTCTTTCTGCTTCGTAGCATCAGTTAGCTTCATGTTCATAATGTTCAGCTCATGGTTGTTGAACGTTAGCACAAGGTTTGAAGAGTCAGAGACTTTTATCACCAGCTGATCAATCCTCACCCGCTTTATGAGTCCTGACGAGTCAAGGCCAAACTTCACAAGAAGAAAGGTCCAAACTTTTGAACATGTCGTAATTACTGTTTAATTTGTTTCTATTTTGAAGTTAATGAAATCAGTAACATTTGAAGAAGAGCTCAGTTTAATGTGTGTGTGTTCTCACTTCAAAAATAAACTAGACAGGAGTTCGTCCAGGGCTGTCCAAACTTCTCCAGGAGGACTGAACGATATGCAAAAAGTCATATTGCAATTATTTTTGCAGATATTTCGATTACGATTTCAGTTGCAATGATCATTTATTTCATTTTATTTTCACAGAAAAAAAATATAAAAATGATGTGATTTTTTTGATAGGGCATGTACCAAATAAAATTCACAAAATCATCTAACCCTTTACATCTGGAAAATATAACAATATAATTTGTTTAACTTATCAAAAGAATACAAACAAATTGCAGCTGCTGGGATTTGGATATTGCACTTGGTCATATCGCAATTTCGATAATATTTCCATTAATTGTTCAGCCCTATTCTGTAATAAAACTGTACATTATAAACAACATAATTCTGTACATCATACTCATATTTTATCACGTTAAAAGTAGCTTACATGTATGTGACTCTGTCATCGATTGCAGAGATTTTTTAAATTTAAAGAAACATATAAAAGCTTCATTTACAGAGTGAAAATTAAGATAGGTTATTAATCTAAATGCTTCTTGTTAACAAACAGAAGCTTCCTGAAATTTAACGTCAGGGTTTCAGAGGCTAAAATTACAATGAAACACTTCGCTGAACAACACGGAGGGAGCAGAGGTGTCAGCACCGACACTTTACCACAAGAACAGGAGCGTGTTAAATGAATGAGCTGGTTATAAGCTGGTGAAATAACAAAACGTGTGACATTAAAGTGACAAATATGAAATTACACGGCGGAGACTCTCTGAAGTTC
>NW_019174820.1:1331383-1332456 GCF_002260705.1 Seriola dumerili | reverse complement strand
CTATATTGCACTTGGTCATATCGCAATTTGCGATAATATTTCCATTAATTGTTCAGCCCTATTCTGTAATAAAATGTACATTATAAACAACATAATTCTGTACATCATACTCATATTTTATCACGTTAAAATAGCTTACATGTATGTGACTCTGTCATCGATTGCAGAGATTTTTTAAATTTAAGAAAACATATAAAAGGTTCATTTACAGAGTGAAGAATTAGATAAATTAAGATAGGTTATTAATCTAAATGCTTCTTGTTAACAAACAGAAGCTTCCTGAAATTTAACGTCAGGGTTTCAGAGGCTAAAATTACAATGAAACACTTCGCTGAACAACACGGAGGGAGCAGAGGTGTCAGCACCGACACTTTACCACAAGAACCGGAGCGTGTTAAATGAATGAGCTGGTTATAAGCTGGTGAAATCAATACAACGACATGTACATTAACGTTGCGATAAATATGAGAACAAACTGTGATAAACGAGAAGCTAGCTCAGGGAAACTCTCTGAAGTTTAAACGTTTCCGAGGAAATTATCAGTTAAATTTAACTTCAACAGACTTAAACACGACAAAGTGTTTGTTAGAAAAATGTCCGTGAACCTACTTCAGATTCCGGGTTGAACGGTGTCAATTTGCGGCCATTTTCTTGTTTTCTTGGTTTTTTTTGATGGTTTTGTTCCGCTTGTTTGTGTTTACTTCGGACTAACGCCGTCGACTTTTTAAATTTCCCTCTTTCAAAACAAAAGAGCCTCATTTCCGCTTCCGCTGCTTCTTCTTCGTCGCACTTTTAACTCCGCTAGGCCTCTGGTTTCGCCGCTGCCGCGCCCCCTGATGGAGACAATTCGTATTACACCTCGCACCGGACCAGACTCGCTTCACTTTTTCTTATGTTTATCTTTAATTTAAACATAAAAGAAACATTCAGATCGTTCACTGAAATAAAAATACCAACATAACAAAGTAAAAGTCTTAAATTATTAATTGTTATATGTATATAAGTATCAATACAAAACTATTAACAGGTAAATATACTTAAAGTAAAAGTACTTTCACTGACCCTTGTGAGTA
>NW_019174820.1:1323018-1331358 GCF_002260705.1 Seriola dumerili | reverse complement strand
CTATATTGCACTTGGTCATATCGCCAATTTCGATAATATTTCCATTAATTGTTCAGCCCTATTCTGTAATAAAATGTAACATTATAAACAACATAATTCTGTACATCATACTCATATTTTATCACGTTAAAATAGCTTACATGTATGGACTCTGGTCATCGATTGCAGAGATTTTTTAAATTTAAGAAAACATATAAAAGGTTCATTACAGAGTGAAAATTAAGATAGGTTATTAATCTAAATTGCTTCTTGTGTTAACAAACAGAAGCTTCCTGAAATTTAACGTCAGGGTTCAGAGGCTAAAATTACAATGAAAACACTTCGCTGAACAACACGGAGGGAGCAGAGGTGTCAGCACCGACACTTTACACAAGAACCGGAGCGTGTTAAATGAATGAGCTGGTTATAAGCTGTTGAGAATCAATACAACGACATGTACATTAACGTTGCGGATAAATATGAGAAACAAACTGTGATAAACGAGAAGCTAGCTCAGGGGAAACTCTCTGAAGTTTAAACGTTTCGAGGAAATTATCAGTTAAATTTAACTTCAACAGACTTAAACACCGACAAAGTGTTTGTTAGAAAAATGTCGTGAACCTACTTCAGATTCCGGTTGAACGTGTCAATTTGCGGCCATTTTCTTGTTTTCTTGGTTTTTTTTGATGGTTTTGTTTCCGCTTGTTTGTGTTTACTTCGGACTACGCCGTCGACTTTTTAAATTTCCCTCTTTCAAAACAAAAGAGCCTCCATTTCCGCTTCCGCTGCTTCTTCTTCGTCGCACTTTTAACTCCGCTAGGCCTCTGGTTCGCCGCTGCCGCGCCCCCTGATGGAGACAATTCGTATTACACCTCGCACCGGACCAGACTCGCTTCACTTTTTCTTATGTTTATCTTTAACTTTAAACATAAAGAAAACCACCGATTCAGATCCGTTTCACTGAAATAAAAATACCAACATAACAAAGTAAAAGTCTTAAATTAGTAATTATTATATAGTATAAGTATCAATTCAGAAAAGTAAAAGTACTTTCACTGACCCTTGTGAGTGATAAACTGTACATTGTAGAATGATTATTTCTGATGCATTAATGTGTATAATTTTGCTTTTCTAGCTGGTTGATGTAAAGCTCATTTATATTAAAATATATAGATTAAGATACAAGATTTAATGTACATTATTTTGGTATAAGGCCTGTTAACCAAATCAGAAGAAATAAGGAGAGAGTAAAAAAATAAATTACCGTCAGTTGTGAAATCAACCATAGGAACGCTAAAATATAATTACAGAATTCATTATAATTTAATAATCACTATAACCAAATTATATTGCAGTTCTGTTATTTTATAGCCCTGAAGATTATTCTTAGCCCATTATACAGTAGTTTTTGTATGTAAATGAAGGCAACAATATTTCCCTCTGAAATGTAGAAAAGCTGTAAGAAGTGAAGTAAATTTAAAGTTTTCTACTTTTTTTTATTTTTTATCATCAACATGGATCATGCATAAAAATAAGCTAACCCCAGATAAAAAGTGAGCTCCCCTGATCGCCATGGTATAGTTTGCACACTGTGATCCATTACGTTCATCCTACAGCTGCATCTGAATTAAAACAGAACTGCTGCAACATCCTGACAAACCAGGAAACAGTTTGTTCTTCGTTAGTAAAGAGACACAGACTGAAGAACAGACGATCAGATTCACCTTCAGACCAAACTAACAACTTCCTCTGAGAGAGTCCAGCTACAACACTGCTGCTTCCACCTGCTGACACTCCACACACTGAAGGTGAGTTTGACAAACACCTGGACTCAGAGTGAAAGTAAACCTCAGTGAAGTTAGCAGAGGGGGGAGGGAGCCATGACTGACTGTACTTCCTGTCTGCTGTGTTTTCAGCTTCTCTCAGAGACTAAATGGCTTTCAGACCAGAGGAGGATCTCTGCTGTCTGGTCTGTCATGAGGTCTTTAGAGATCCTGTTGTTCTGTCCTGCAGCCACAGCTTCTGTAAAGACTGTCTGCAGAGCTGGTGGAGAGAGAAACCAGGTCGACTGTGTCCAGCTTGTAACAGAAGATCTTCAAAGTCTAAACCACCTTGTAACCTGGTGTTGAAGAACCTGTGTGAGGCCTTCTTACAGGAGAGAGATCATGGATCTTCAGAGGCTCTCTGCAGTCTGCACTCTGAGAAACTCAAACTCTTCTGTCTGGACCATCAGCAGCCAGTGTGTCTCGTCTGTAGAGATTCAGAAAAACACACCGACCACAGATTCAGACCCATCGATGAAGCTGCTCCACAACACAAGAAGAAGCTTCAGGAAACTCTGGAGCCCTTAAAGGAGAAGTTAAAGGGTCTTAATGAAGTTAAAGTGAAGTTTGATCAAACAGCAGAACACATTAAGGTCCAGGCCCGACACACAGAGACGCAGATCAAGGAGCAGTTTAAGAAGCTTCACCAGTTTCTAGAAGAGGAAGAGGAGGCCAGGATGGCTGCACTGAGGGAGGAAGAGGAGCAGAAGAGTCAGGTGATGAAGGAGAAGATGGAGGCTCTGAGCAGAGAGATAGCAGCTCTTTCAGACACAGTCAGAGCCACAGAGGACGAGCTGAGAGCTGAAGACGTCTCATTCCTGCTCAGCTACAAGGCTGCAGTGGACAGAGTCCAGCAGCGCCCCCTGCTGGAGGATCACCAGCTGGGCTCAGGAGCTCTGATAGACCAGGCCAAACACCTGGGCAACCTGACCTTCAACATCTGGAACAAGATGAAGGACGTGGTCTCCTACAGTCCTGTGGTTCTGGACCCAAACACTGCTGGTCCAGAACTCATCCTGTCTGAAGATCTGACCAGAGTGAGACGAGGAGAGAGACAGAAGCTTCCTGACAATCCAGAGAGGATTAGTTCTTACTCCTGGTCTGTCCTGGGCTCTGAGGGTTTTAACTCAGGGACTCACAGCTGGGACGTCGAGGTTGGAGACAATACATTCTGGAGACTGGGAGTGTTAGAGGAGTCTGTCCAGAGGAAGAGAGACATATGGTCTGGATTATGGGTAATATGGTTTGATGAAGGTAAATACTCAGCAGAGTCACCATCAGCTCCAGTCATTGATCTCTCAGTGAAGAAGAAGAAGCTCCAGAGGATCAGAGTGAATCTGGACTGGAACAGAGGAAAACTGTCGTTCTCTGATCCTGATACTGACACACACATACACACCTTCACACACACTTTCACTCACAAGGTGTTTCCATTCATTTACACTGAGGATGAAGTGAAGGTGTTACCACTGAAGGTCTCTGTGACAGTGGGACAGAGCAGTTAGAGATAAAGAGGATGATTATATTTATAATGTTGTTTATTTCTTAAAGGGAAAAGTCAGTGAATTTAACCTCTCAAACTGCACCTGTCCTCCTGCTGTCTCATTATTCCAAAGCTTCCTTTATTTTTATTTCCTTTTTCTTCTTCTGTAGTTTCACTATTTGCTTCTTCTTTCTGTCGTCGACCTTTTCATGTGTGAAAAATGATTTCACTCCTTTTCTTTATATTTGCTTTGTTTTTATTGATACTGAGTCATTTTACATCATTGAGTTTATTATTGTGACTTTGTGTGTAGCCATGACGACCAGCAAACTGATGGAGATCCAATAATCAATAACTGCATTTAACAAAAGAAAAACAGCTGATTTCAGTGTAAACATGTCAGTTCATGATAAATGCTGAATGTACATTGATTCCTGTTTCTCATCAACATAATAAAATATTGTCTTGACTTGGTTTCACATTCTGCTTTTCTGCTTCATGTTTAAACGTCTCCTGCTTCTGTGATAGTTGCACAAATACAAATACACTATAGTTCATATAGAAAGTGACGACAGTCCACAGCTGGACCTTCCAGCCAAAAGGGCAGTTAACATTTACAGCCTGACACTCTGGACACTTTATAAATGTTGAATCTGTGTCACGTGGAGATAAGGGAGAATATCTTGTTGAACTTTAGACCTTTAAACCTCACACTGTTGGCTCGTCTGTCTCTTAAATCCCCCCCGACCCTTGTCATTGTGAACAGCAGAGTGCTGCAGGGAAACTCACCTTCATCAGGTGTTTTGTAGCAAGTTTGCAGGAAATATCACGTCAGACTTCATTTGAAATTTTGATTATTTAAAGCTCTCATGACAAAGATACACAGTTTTATGGTTTCTCTTTGGCAACATTCATCAAGCAGGTCTGTATCCTGACAGAGGAGACATTACCAGATACCAGATGTTATTTCAGTGGGGGTTGTTAATACAGTTCCCTTCAAAGTGTAACCTGTAACATAGTGAGGCACTTCAGTGAAGTGTCCGGGTTCATCCTGCAGGGGGCGCTACAGGAGGAGAGAATGACCTGCAGCCACTCACTGATTTAAGAAGCAAACACTGGGAAGAGAAACAGAGATTTCCTATCTATCTATCTATCTATCTATCTATCTATCTATCTATCTATCTATCTATCTATCTATCTATCTATCTATCTATCTATCTATCTATCTATCTGTCTGTCTGTCTGTCTGTCTGTCTGTCTGTCTGTCTGTCTGTCTGTCTGTACATATGTTTTCATTATTATTTTGTTTTGTCACGTGCTCATACCTGTTCCTGATATGTTGCTGTTGGAAAAAGCTAGTAAGTGAATCTTTAGGATCGTCAGATTAACTTTTTAAATTGTTTAATTTAATTTTTTTATTTTGCTGATGAAAGCTTGAGTTTACACTATTTTGTGAAACAACCTATTCTATCATTAAAATAAATATATTATATATAATATACATAATTTATGATATACTATATATATTATCCGCTCTACAAGCTTCTTTTGTGCAGTTTTTAAAAAATTAGCAATAAATATTTCATGTTTAGAACTTCATTCAGAATTTACGAAATTATAAAATCTTACTATATTATAATAAAATAAAATAATATAATATATAAATCAGAGCCCTTAGTCCACAGTCCAGCTGCAGATCACAGAAAATGATCTAAGAATATACAAATACGTGTGTGTGTGTGTGTGTGTGTGTGTGTGTGTGTGTGTGTGTGTGTGTGTGTGTGTGTGTGTGTGTGTGTGTGTGTGTTTATGCTGCGTCACAGGGGGAAGGGCGGTGCCCCCAGGTAGGTCCACCAGCAGCGGTCACACCACAAACACAGACAGAGGAGGCAGTGTGTTCACAACATCGGAGACTCCCAGGGACCAAACATACACACACACACACACACATACACACACACCGACACACACACATAAACACACACACACGCGCGGACACTTTCCTCCGCTCAGCCTGAAGGACGAACTGAGCCGAAAAGGAGCCGAAAGCAATCGGAGCATTTGGAAACATCGAAACAGGGAAGTTGGAGTCGAGCGCGTCAGTCAGTGCGGATTAAAAGCCGGGCCGTCAGCATGTTCAGCTGGGTGAAGCAGGAGCAAGGTGGACGCAACAAGGAAGGGGAGATGTACCAGACGGTGACGGAGGGACTGCAGAGCCTCTACACCAAGAAGCTGCTGCCGCTGGAGGAGACATACCTCTTCCATGACTTCCACTCCCCGGCGCTGGAGGCCGCCGACTTCCAGAGCAAGCCCATGGTGCTGCTCGTCGGCCAGTACTCCACCGGGAAAACCACCTTCATCAGGTACTAACCACCACCTCCACCACCACCTCCACCGGGGTTCTGGTGCCAGCGAGGTCCGCTTTAAAGCTGTAAAACCCCGCTTGTATAATCACCAGTACTCGCTGTGAGGTCATGTGGGAGGAGAGGGAGTTACACCTTTTTCTTTTTTTTTATATCAGGTGTTAGATCACTTCACACACCTTTAGTTGAACTTCATACCAGACCTCATGTCAGAGTCAGACTGCTCAAGGCTCTCGTGCTTCTAAACAAGGATGGAAAAGTGGCAGAATATGATTATAAATTTCAAAATTACCCGTCGAGTTTTATGGTAAATACGGCTTCAATAAGAATCCACCAAAGCCAATCTTCATTTAGGAAAAGTTCAGTTTTAGATCTGGTTCCCTCCAGTTGCATTTAACTCTAAATATGATTCAAGGATGGGCTGTTCAGTGCCGAAGTGAAGAATCTGCCTTTAGTAAATAGAAAATGTCTCTAATCTGAGTCTATTGAACATATTTGTGTGATCACCATCATGAGCTGTAAAACCCACTTGTGTCAGGTGTTAGATCAGTGATCACCTCCTACATCTTATACCAGATGTCAACTACAAATCAGCATATTTAAGGTTATTTCGCTCCTGGACAAGGATACAGAGGTGGCAGAGCACGATCTGAGATATCAAACAAACCCGTCCAGTCTCCCGGTGAATTCGGCTGACATTAAAACCCACCAATGCTAAACTGCATGTGGAAAAGTACAAATTGTTGACCTGCTTCCTCAGTTGATCGCTGCGCCCCTTCTCGGTGCGTTCTGGCAGAAGGCGGCAATGGATGCAACAGGAAAACCCTCGAGGTGTAATTCAAAGATTAACTGGTCAGTGGCTCAGATTCACGCCGATGTGGAGGTGGTGCCTTTAGCAAATATATTAAGTGTCCAAAATCTTTCTTAACAGTGTGTTAAGCCTGGAAAAATAACAAGGTCTTAAAATGCAAACTTTTTCACTGGAGTTTGGTGAGTGTCCCTTAAAGGTCTTGACATTATTTAACCTTGGTAAGCTGAAAGAAACATTATTATTATGTTATTATTATTATTATTGTTATGTTTACCACTAATACAGATTTGGGGTGTTTCCGTCCACCTGCGCACAGACAGAACTGACGTGTGTGAGCTGTAGTTGCAGCCAGTTTCAGATTACAGTGTCATTACTGAATTTTCACTTGTGGAGTTTTATTGTGCTCGTTACACTCCCGCTCCAACAGTCTGCAGATTTAAACTGGGAGTCAAGGAAGTCCTGAAGTCCTCCGCTCTCATGTGGTGTTTGGTGTGGAAACCTACTGTGACTCATGTGTAACTTGGCAGTCAGTTGGTCCCAAGTGTTTGCAAAGCGTGGAGTTGACAGCCGAGGCTCATGGGTACTGTAGTTGCTAGTAAACACACAGCAGAGAAGCGGTAATAATCAGTCAGCTCACTTGGAGGCTCGTGTGTTGACGGGGTGAAAGTGTCAGATCATCAGTTCTGTGTAAATGATCTGCCATTGTTCTGTGTATTTACACGGCATGTTCCTTTTATTCTGTAGCTGCAGCAGGCTGTTGTGATATTTCCTGAGTTTTTGTCGTTTGAGTCAGATCTGAAGACACGAGGAGACTGATGCAGGACAGACGGAGGGACGTCTGAGCTGAGTTTCAGCTTCACTGCCAAAATAAAACTCCGGGTCTCTGCCTCACTGAGGACATGATCAATACCCAACCAATACTTCAGCTTGAAACACATATTTTTAGATTCAGTGTGACTGACGCTTGCAGAGGATATCACCATCTCTGACGTCCATCACCAGGTCATTTCTGTAAATCTGTAGAAATCAGAGGAAAAACAATTTGCTGCAGGACTTTATTCAGAAAACTCATGTTTCTGAGTTTTCTTCAGTGTCACAGAGAAACAGTGAGTCGCTGCAGACAGGAGCTGATCACAGCTGATTCAGCTGCTGTTAATGAGACAGTTTGACGAGATGGAAACAGACAGAGACTCAGACGAACAGTGTTTGACGTCTGTACTGTTACTTGGTTTAAAGGGGCTGCTGTCTGTGCATCAAGGCCTGTTAACGTGATGAAGAGAAAAGCACCTTTTAGTCACTGTCAGAAAAGTGTCTGGAGATGATGCAGTGGCGAATGAATGAATGAATGAATGAATGTCTGCACAGTTATATTGACATGAACCAGAGTACTGCGTATGCATCTTCAAACAACAGAGAAAGTCCAAGAATGCAGAAGCAGCATAAACATCTTTTCATATTCCAAAAAATAAAAGCAATGCTCCACAGTTCTGACCCGTCAGAATAAATGCAGATTGAATCATTCAAAAACTCATAGAATTAAACACACGCCGCTCACGCCGCCTGTTTTCCTCCTGGATAAAGACTTTGTCTTTTATATTTGCATATGTCGTTAATTTAGGTTTCGACAGGATACATCAAACTGTTTTCTTCAAAATGTAATTAATTAATTACTGTTAATTACGGCACAAGTGATCCCTGTGGACATGCAGCACGTCCTCCTCCTCAGGAACTGGGTTGTGAGTAATTTCGACGCATGTTCGAATCATGAGCTCAGCTTCTCTAAAACCCCGGCTCAGGCTGTTTTCTGCCTGGAGGCTGGCATGTTGTCACGAGTTAGAGAGCTGATCAACACTCTGCCCCACCCCCCACCCTGCCCCCACC
>NW_019174820.1:1306356-1322916 GCF_002260705.1 Seriola dumerili | reverse complement strand
CCCACCCCCCACCATGGTGAACACTAGTCTTCATGAACACACACCCTAAGATGTTCAAAGGTCACAAAAGCATTATTCTACAAGAATTAAGAAAAGACGTTTGAGTCTGTTCAACCTCAACAAGAGCCGCGTTCACACATCTGACCTTTGACCTGCAAATTCAAACAGTCGTCCAATAGAAACTGTTCAAAACTGATGAGTCATTCTATAATAATAATAATAATAATAATAATGATGATTCTTGTTTCTTAATTGTTTATGACACCAGACTACAAACTGCAGCCTCCCCCTCACGGACTGTGTTACACCTGTCCATCATCACTGCTCAGTATTTCGTAATCAGTGAAATCAGACCTGTGACATCACTTCCTGTTTTTGTTTAGAGTAATTTGATTAGACCGAAGGCCGATCTGATCGACGTCTTAATGAGAAAGCTGCAGCTGCTGAGCAGAGGATGAAAAGTGAAATTAACCCTTGGTGTGTGTGTGTGTGTGTGTGTGGGGGGGGGGGGGGGGGGGGTTGGTGATTTTGGTGAATTAACTGATCAAGAGAAAAATGGAATTGAGAAGAATTGTGATAATCAGTCATAACTTAAGGAAGTTTGTCCTGCAGCCTGATGGCAGTGGGAACAAAGGATCTTCTGAACCTCTCTGTTCTGCCAGAACGTGACGAGTTGCTGCTTTTCCTTGTTTAATATATTTTTAGAAACTAAATGATTTTGAGTTTTGGACAGTGATGGCAGAACATCACAGAGCATCTAATGAAATGTGAAAGAAATGAACCTTCATGGAGCAGGTCTGAAGTTTAGCACCAGCTTTAGATTTGGTTATCAGTGCAGCAGCCTCACAGTTCATGCCTTTGTTTCAACACGCTGAGTCAGAGCTGCTGATAAGTGTCTAAGACACGTGTCCGACAGGCTGCCGGAGCTGAAGGTGACAGTCGCCCTCGAGGACGAGCCGGTGGCCTGAGTGTCGGGACGCAGAGCTGATCCTGCAGAGTGAGGCCTGAAGCAGAGTTACAGCGACTGTCCGCCTGGATCCCTGACAGCAGAGACGAGCTGAGACCTGCAGAGTCTGACACAACCACCGCTCGTCGTCAGCCTCAGTTAGAACCAGATTCGAGCAAAAACAAATCTGTGGTTTCTGCAGATGAAACCGGTTTAACTGCTAGGCAACAATTCCTCCAGCTCCTTTGTAAACTTGTGAAAACTCTGCAGGAGAATTCAGGTTGGTGAATGCAAAGAGAAGATTTATTGGGAATTACATCAACAGTGAAGTTACAGACAGATTTTGGCTGTTTTGGTTAAAATTCTTGCCTTTAGCTCGTAGTGGATACTTACTGGAGCTCAAGGCTTCGAAATGTCACTCTGTATATTGCTGGACTTAATTAAAGCATGATTATCTAATTAATGAAGACATCAGTGCGCAGAGGAGGAGGTCATTATATAAAGCTCCATGTTTCTTCTTCTGTGTTTTATTTGAAGTGTTGATCCATCAGAAGATATAAAAACCATCTCAGTGTAGTTTTACATCTCCTCTCTCAGGCTTCTCTCTGGAGCTCTAGTGACAACAGGTCAGTGAGCCAATCAGAAGAGAGGAGGCTCTGAGCCTCTCTTCTGATTGGCTGACTGTTTTCTGAGTGATCCAATTAAAATACAGCAGATTTCAGGTAAAAACACTCAGAGAAACCAAATCCTGCAAGGTTTGGATGGTGGGTCCAGGTGGGCGGGGCTTGGTGACTGCTTCGTTGTGACATCACAAAGTTCCAGAAGTCCTGACGGCTGGTTTTAAGGCTCAGTTTCTGAATACAGGCTGTGTGCATTTCTCTGTGGACTGAGGCTTTGATACTTTCACAGTATTAATATAGAAGCTAGAACTGATCTATAATCACACTACACATGGACACAGACCGTCACACTGGAGGAGCTTTAATAATAAGTTTTAAGAAAACGGAAACACGCCTGGTGTTTGTTATCCGAACCCTTCAGTCCACCACTTCCTCTCACTCACTAAAACAAACGTGTCAGTCGCTGTGGCTGTTTCCATCAGAGACTTTTATGTTAATGTAACTCCTTGTAGTTTATTTTCTACAGTGATTGTAGAAGTCGGTGTGTGACGTTAATCTCTCTCTGCATGTTTCACCTTGTGCTGCTGCAGCCTTCATGTTTATGGGAAACAAGAACTTTATTTTGGAATTACAAAACAGGCAGATGAAGCCAGCATGTCTAAGAAAAATAAAAAAGACTTTGCTGGAGTGTCCTTGAACGCAGCAGCAGCAAGTGCAGGCGCCGTTACTGACCAAACTGTTGAAGCGACTTGATGTGACTGATGTGACATCACGCCGCATCAACTGAGCTTATCTCATGTCTGCAGACCAAGGGTGTGTGTGTGTGTGTGTGTGTGTGTGTGTGTGTGTGTGTGTGTGTGTGTGTGTGTGTGTGTGTGTGTTTGTGTACATGTCCGGTACAAACATTCATATGTTGGCGACAAACCAGAGCAACAGAATTGACCAGTAAGTTCACGTCCAACACACAAGCTGCAGAGAGATTTTGGCTGCTGTTAGTGTGTGTGTGTGTGTGTGTGTGTGTGTGTGTGTGTGTGTGGGTGTGTGTGTGTGTGTGTGTGTGTGTGTGTGTGTGTCACAACAGACACCCCACCCTGCCCGGAGGAATGCTGTGAATCATGCGAACTGAGAGGAATGCTGTGAATCATGGGAACAGGTTGCCAGTAAACTGCAGAGTTGACAAATTTCATTTTCTTCTTCTTGTTCTTCTTCTTCTGTGACGGAGGTTGAAGTGAAACTAGCAGAGTTAACGGTGGTCCAATGAGCGGCTCGAGGACCACAAACAGGTCGTGGTGTGGTCGTCAGTAAAAAACTTAATATTAAAATCTATCAAGGCGGGAAAAGACCCTGTAATATCCTGATCCTGCAGCTGATGAACCCACAGTTGCTTTATTTTATTTCCACTTCCTCCGCTTCTGTTTGAAGCTCAGCCCGTCGCCCGCAGCGCCGTGACCTCACTCGACCGCGTTGACAGCCCCTCCTCCGTGTCGCTGATGGCGACCTTCGTGTCATCGTTTTCAGAGCGACTAACCGCTGTGTTGTTTACAGTGTCAGTTCACTTCTTGGGAAGTTAAACTCTTGTGTGAGTGCTGTCTTCAGCTCGGCCCTGATAGCTGCTGAGATGTCCATTTCTGCTTCTGGCCGTGGGGAGGGAGGTTGGACGCCACGCTCCGTAGTTCTTAAGGACTGTTGTATTTGTATCTTTGGAGCTTGAAACAACGTTAAACGGCTCCACTGACTCACGCGTTAGAAGATTCTACTGACAGTGGATTTGAGGAAACGGTGCCCTGAAAAAAATAGTTTTAAAGAAGCTAGGGTCAACACGTCCGGCTCTACAGCGCCCCCTCTAGTAAGACTTTATCACTTGTGTCGTGCTGTTTTTGAGTCTGTGTCGTGAACACAAACACACACTGATGCTAAAAACATCAGCTTCCTGCAGCTTCTTTTCCCTGAGTGATCTCGTCTCTGCGGCTCGTTTCCTCAAAGCACCAAAGAGAAGCTCAGTGAGAACATGACGCCTGACAGCGACTGACCTCTGGGCCGGGTGATGTGCGACACTGAGCCGGTCGGAGGTCGCAGTGAACGCTCCCTGGTAGTTTTCCATCTTTCTCTCTTTGATGTCCGGGTGGATCTGTCGGGCGGCGACAACAGGAAGTCAGAGGACAGAGACTCGCTGCGGCCATCTTCCATCGCTTCCTTCCTTTCTCACTTTTCTTTAACGAGGAGAAGCGTGCGAGAGGTCGGCGAGGTCAATGTTGAGATGAAAGGACACGAAAACGCAGAACGAACAGATCCACCGACTCTGGGTCAGTCAGCAGGTTGAAGTCTGTTCGGATCACAGAGCTGAGGCAGAAGGTGTCACACTAACACGGGTTGGTACTTTAGCAGCAGGGCCGACCCTATAAACACCAGTGTTACTGACTGACTGAGTGATGAAGCTGCACCATTGGTCAGAGAGTCGCCAACCAGCAAGCGCAATGTCGGGCTTTCCCTCCGCAGACAGACACAACGAGCTTCCAACTTCCTCTCTGATCATTTTACGGTAGAAACACGTGAAACCATCAGCTCAGTCTTCATCGGTGTCGGATGTGTTTGGTGATTTTTGTCGTGGTTAGAAAATCAGGATTTGAGCAGCAGCTTGGACGTGACACGTCGTCTTAACGGACCGCGTTTCAGTTGCTGTTCCAAACTTGTTCTGTTGTCATGACAACAGAGACAGAAAAACATGTAAACGAGAACAGATTTATTGTGAATTCATGTTTCTAATGCAGTGCTTCCCAAAGGGTTTAAATCCCTGGAGCCTCTTTACTTGACTGAAGATCAGTCATCGCTGCAGTGCAGAAGGAGATCAGGGCAAATTCATTCATTCATTTCATTCAGAGAGTCAGCTGATGTCTCGTCTGTTCTCCTCTCAGGTATCTGTTGGAGCAGGATTTCCCGGGGATGAGGATCGGTCCGGAGCCGACCACCGACGGCTTCATCGCCGTGATGTACGGCGAGAATGAAGGCGTCGTCCCCGGCAACGCCCTGGTGGTCGACCCCAAAAAGCCCTTCAGGAAACTCAACGCGTTCGGAAACTCCTTCCTCAACAGGTAAACACACACACACACACACACACACACACACACACACGCACACACACACACACACACACACACACACACACACACACACACACACACACAAATCTTGCCAACTCCTCACACCACACTCCTGTCACTGCTTTCCTCAAAACACTCGCAACCTGGGAAGTGGCTGCCTTCACCCCAGACTGAAGCGTAAACACACACACACACACACACACACACACACACACACACACACACACACACACACACAGGCGGCTGTCAGATTCCTCAGAGTTCGTATCAGGGGTTTAAATTTAGCTAAAAACACTCGTGTCCAAACGTATTTCCTCAGTCCAGAAATATTTTGAAGAGGAAATGGAACGACAGTCGACCCTCAGACTGTGTGTGTCTGTGTGTGTGTGTGTGTGTCTGTGTGTGTGTGTGTGTGTGTGTGTGTGTGTGTGTGTGTGTGTGTGTGTGTGTGTCGGTGTGTACCTGAGGAATCCCATCTCATCCCGGTCGCTGCAGCGGAGGAACTTTCCACAATAAGTTATTGTTTCCAGGGGGAAGTGTGTGTGCGTCACCTCGTGTCAGAGCGGCCGTTTTGTTTTTTCCCGCTGCCAGCCTGCAGCTCGCCAACACGCCGCGGCGATTTATAGCTGCTGCATTCTGTCAACTAAAATTAACTTTAAATGTAACAAACACACACACACACACACACACACACACACACACACACACACACAAATACTATTTATAGCAATCAAAGTCGCAGCCTGTCAGATTTATTGTTTATATCCAAATGAAAACAAACCAAAATGTGATAAAACTGGAAATTAAAGTCGTGCTGTTTTCATGAAATGTTTATTTTCCTGAGAGTTTTTTTTTATTCTGAAGGAATTAACTTCAGTTCATATATTTTTTAATTTGGCTGCTGACACTACGGTGGCTGACGAGGGCCAACGCGCTGCAGCGGCACAAAACACGAAGGAGAAACGAGCTGCAAATACAGAAATGATGCAACGACTAAAACACAAGACACAGTTCAGTATTATGACGACTTACATACTCTCCTGTGTGTGTGTGTGTGTGTGTGTGTGTGTGTGTGTGTGTGTGTGTGTGTGTGTTTTCAGGTTCATCTGCTCTCAGATGCCCAACCAGGTTCTTCAGAGCATCAGCATCATCGACACTCCTGGTATCCTGTCGGGGGAGAAACAGCGGATCAGCAGAGGTACGAGCTGCGTGTTGTGAGGGTCAGAGCTGAGGGCTCAGACCTTTATACTCGGATATACACATGGTTTTAAACTGACTGTAATTACCACATACGCTGCAGCTGTCGATGTCCTCCGCAAAGGAAACACAAAGTCACACTCTGACTGGTTGTGGCTTTGAGAAACAAAATGTCTTTTAATGTAATTTAACAAATAAACTTAATTCTAATGCTAAAAATAAAAAAACTAGAGTCACCACCTCGTGGTTGTCTGCCGCCTCCAAAACACTTATCTTGTTCTCGAGACTCGAGATGTCGCGTTCACAAGGCCAAAACCGTGGTTTGTGAGATCCCCGTGACCTTGACCTTTGACCTCCAAAATCTAATCAGTTCATCCTTGAGTCCTGGTGAATGTTTGCGTTAAACTGGAAGAAGTTTGGTCGAGGCGTTACTGAGATATCGTTTCCACGAGTATGAGACGGACGGACGGACAACCTGAAAACATAATGGCTGCCGCTCTGACTGTTGCCGGGCAGGTTAGTGTTTCCTGCCACCGTGTGTTTCACACGTGTGTGGACTCGACTTCCTCAGAGGATAAAAAGCAAGTTCCTATAAAGCAAATGACTGCAGACCTGGTTTAAGGTTTGGTGATGGCTGGTGTTGTGGGTGAGCAGTGATTATAGTTATGGTTATGGTAATGGTTATGGTTATAGTTATGGTAATGGTTATGGTTATAGTTATGGTAATGGTTATGGTAATGGTTATGGTTATGGTTATGGTTATGGTTATGGTTATGGTAATGGTTATGGTTATGGTTATGGTTATGGTAATGGTTATGGTTATGGTTATGGTTATGGTAATGGTAATGGTAATGGTAATGGTTATGGTTATAGTTATAGTTATGGTTATAGTTATAGTTATGGTTATAGTTATAGTTATGGTTATGGTTATAGTTATAGTTATAGTTATAGTTATAGTTATGGTTATGGTAATGGTTATGGTTATGGTTATGGTTATGGTTATAGTTATAGTTATGGTTATGGTTATAGTTATGGTTATAGTTATAGTTATGGTTATAGTTATGGTTATAGTTATAGTTATGGTTATAGTTATGGTTATAGCTATAGTTATGGTGATGGTTATGGTAATGGTTATAGTTATGGTTATGGTAATGGTTATGGTAATGGTTATGGTTATGGTAATGGTTATGGTTATGGTAATGGTAATGGTTATGGTTATGGTTATGGTAATGGTAATGGTAATGGTTATGGTTATGGTAATGGTTATAGTTATAGTTATGGTTATGGTTATAGTTATGGTTATGGTTATGGTTATGGTAATGGTTATAGTTATAGTTATAGTTATGGTTATAGTTATGGTAATGGTTATAGTTATAGTTATAGTTATGGTTATGGTTATAGTTATGGTTATGGTTATGGTTACAGTAAGTCTCCAGGACATGAATGTGAGTGGAGGTAATGTCCTCTGAAGTGATGGAAACATGTTGGTCCTTTGTGTTGTTGCGTAATAGTCCTTGAGATTCTTTCACTTCCTCATATTGTATGAACTCCGGGAGCAGGAGGCCTCCGCGTTCAGGCGTCACTCAGCTTTTAACTCAAGTGTAATTTCACACTGAACTTACAGGAAGCTGAGGTCAGAGGTCACAGTGTCCTAACAGCACAGGCAGCACGCTCAGGTTATGTTATGATGCTGGTGTTTGTCTGAAGGTCCGACGAACATCTCAACAACTGTTCGACCGTTCATGTTCCCCAGAGGATGGATCCTCCTGACTTTAACGGTCCTCTGACTTTCCCTCCAGTGCCTAATCTATCTGAGTCTGAGTGACATGTTTGCTGTCGGTGCCGAGTCAAATATTCAACACAACCTGCAGATTTTCATTTACATCTTCCGTCATTATTCATGGTCTTCAGAGGATAATGCATCTTGATTTTTGTGACCACCACAATAACAGCATTGCTACTTGTACCTCCCCAAAAAGAAATCTAAATGACTGGACGGATATTCTTGAGATGTCACGACCCTGTTTCCCCTCCCCAGAGGATGAACCCTTCAGATTTTAATGACCTGTATGTCGTCTAGTGCCACCTTCACTTTACGTCATTATCACTCCTGGAGAGACTCTGTTGATCAGATCTAGCAGAGTGTTAGAAACAGTGAAATATTATTGGGAAATTTTTCGTTTTCACTTCTTGTTTTTTGACTCTGTCTGTTTCCTCTGATGAACCTTTCACCACTTTTCATCAGCTGCAGCTGCTGATCTGAAACCTCAGGAGTTTATGAATGCAGATCTGAAACCAGAGAAACTGACGGACAGGAACCAGCTGTCAGGGACGTTTCTACAGAACCTTTCTTTAAATCTGAATTACCAGCGTTACACCTGACTGTGGAGCTGGTTCTATTAGTTATATATCATGAAAAAAAACAGTGTCGTCTTTAGTTTTAGCTTTAAAAGTTTTTATAGGCACTGGTAAAAGACATAAGGGATTATCAGTTAATGAGTTTGTATGAATGCAGAGTCTGAACCTTTCTGTTCGGAGTTATCAGTGTGAAAAACAGAACTTATTTCTCAGATATTTCCAGTTTTATTTCTCAGGAAAAGTGAGTCACAGCTGCTGAAGTTGCCGCGTTGCAAAATGTTGACTGAAAGAATTTTAGTGGTTTTGTCTCGGTGTAGTTTAATGATACGACTTTATAATCATAGCACTGATGTAATATCAAATATCGCAATATTTCCAGCTTGTTTTTTTTATTTTTTTTTATTTTATTTTGTCAGTCGTGTTAAACTGTAGAAGATGTGAACGTGTACACACTTTATGAAAACACAGGAAACTTTTAAATTCAAACTCTGGTGCTGGGATAAAAAAGAATTATAATTTTCACTTTTGTTGAGAGACTGACTTGCAGTGTAAACAGGCGTTGTTCTTGTGGAGAAGACATCATCTAGTGGTACATTAGAAAGTCCCTCCAGGAAGTCGCGATGTCGAGATCGCAATAATTAACGCAAATTCAACCAATCCCTGTGAATTCTGCGGGATCTTGCATTTTTGTCCGATCACAGCAACTTTTCCGCAAATTTGATCAATAATCATCAAGGTCTCCCTCCAGTTGAACCGATTTGCACCAATTTTAAATAGTTTTATAGCGCTGCAACATTGTGGTGGAACCACAGATGTAGAGCTGCCGGAGCCGCCGGAACGACGCTCCACTACTATTTTCTTCTCCAAGTGATGAAATAAAATATCTACAGGTCAAATCATCCGGTTGATATTTATCTATATTTTTAGAGCTTGAAGATCCAATCATCACTAAAGACTCTGTCATGTGGAGAGCTGATATAAAAACACATGCTCAAAGTTGTCATATTGACATTTAAGGTGTATTGATTGATTTCCAAACGTCAGTCAACATTCCACCTTTAAAGATGGCGGTATCTGCCGGTAGCCTCTGAGCTGCTCAGTGAATTAAATCTTTGATTAGTAAAGATGAAAAGACAAAAAATATCCTTTCCCTAAGTTTTAATTCATAAATCCATGAGGAGTGTAATCTCTTGTTCTTTTTGTGATTTGTGACTGAACTGGATTTATTCCCACTGATAACAGTTGTCTTCGATTTTTAATTAATTATTATTATTATAATTATTATTTTTAATGAAGATAGAGACAATTTTTGCAATTTTTATTTTCTCCTGCAGTTTCATTACAAAAAAAACGTCTAAAAACATTGTAACTTTCAAGAAAAGCTGCAGAGAAATCAGGTGTTTTAGCCGCAACAATCCCAAATAAAGCCTGTGAAGTCCTGGAGGGACTGATTAGAGAAGCTGCATCGTAAAGTGCTGAAATTTGCAGGTTTCCCTCGTAGTTTGGCCTGTTTCTGAATCATTCGTACAGTTTGGACTCTTTGCAGAGGGTTTGATACGACAGCATTGAGATGTTGGGTGTGGATACAGCACTCGCACTCAAATAACTCTGACCATACTCTCAGTGTTGTAATGCTGTGGGGAAAAACTCCTGTTAGTGCTCAAAAAAGCCTCATGAAGGAGTCCCTCAAAGATCCTTCTGAGGTCCCCACGTGGTCTCAGGCTGAGGAGCCCATAAAAATTCCTCAGAGTTATGGATGTCGTTGAAGAGAAGCTGTTACAAATTTGGCGAATGAAAGTCAGCGGAGAGTAGAGAAAGAGATCTGTGAGCGTGACAGCAGCTGCTTCTTCAAATACTTCTTGTGGAGGGAACCACAACATTCGGGGGGGGTAAAGTTTTTCTTCCCAAAACTTTACCACCTTAACATCCAGAAATTATTTTTTTCTTCAATTTGGTAACAAAAGTGTAAAACAAACAACTGACTTTTACATTCATCAGTCGCAAAAATCATTATAAAAACAGTCAGAGAAACCAAATCCTGCAAGGTTTAGATGGTGGGTCCAGGTGGGCGGGGCTTGGTGACTGCTTTGTTGTGACATCACAAAGTTCCAGAAGTCCTGACGGCTGGTTTTAAGGCTCAGTTTCTGAATACAGGCTGTGTGCATTTCTCTGTGGACTGAGGCTTTGATACTTTCACAGTATTAATATAGAAGCTAGAGCTGATCTATAATCACACTACACATGGACACAGACCTTTACACTGGAGGAGCTTTAAGATATGTTTATTTTCAAGTATGTTAGGGCTGCAACTAACAATTTTTTCATTATGGATTGTTTTATTTACAAACTGATTTATGGCCTTGTTTATAAAATGCCAGAAAAAAGAAGAAAAATCCCAGATGACGTTTAGTCGGATCATAAATCCAAAGACACTCAGATATTCAAAAAGAGGGTCAGAGTCTGTTCTCCTCCTCTGGTTGAAGAAACCTTTCACCGTGACGGGATCAAACTCTTCACTCTGTCTCTGTCGCTGTTGTATTGAGTCGGCCTGGATGACGGCTGCAGTTCAGTTAAAAGATCTCAGCTGGACGGGTGGAGGGAGAGAGGGATGGAGGGAGAGAGGGATGGATGGATGGGAGGGATTAGAGGGAGGGACTGAGGGCCACAGGAAGCGGCGGCGGGGCGTTCCCTCCATCTGGAAACATTTAGAGCTGCTCAGCTGAGGCTTGAATTCCTCCTGAAGATGTTCAACAGGCCAAGTGTGACTCAAAACACACACACACACACACACACACACACACACACACACAGAGGCAGGCTGACATCAGCAGCATCACTGACAGATCGAGGGTTCAGTTTCTGCAGCTTCTGCTCTGAAACAGTTTTTTACCTTTTTCGTTGAAAATACACATTTCTGTTTTTTGCATCAGACCAGCTGATCTGCACCGATGAACAGTGCAGGTGTGTTGGGTGCAACCACAGGTGTGTGACCCTTGTGAACCCTGACCTCACCGTGTTTCATCACACTCATTTGTTCAAAAAGCGAATCTCCAATTAAACTTTAATCTGCAGTTAATGAGTCAAGATGAACTCGGAGACGAACGGACAGAAACAGTTTATCAGTCAATAATGAAGAGAGACGGTGATAAAAACACATGCTCAAAGTTGTCACATTGACATTTAAGGTGTATCGATTGATTTCCAAATGTCAATCATGCATTACATAATCAGTAAAAGAAGCGACGACCTCATACACTCATAAAAAGCTCAACGATACAAATTCATAAACTCATGAGGTTATTTTAAAGATCAGCTGTACGTGTGAATAAGACAGAGCAGAGGAGAGAAATGCACTTCTGGCGTGAACAGCTGTGTACTCTATCCCTTGGTGACTGCTTCGTTGTGACATCACAAAGTTCCAGAAGTCCTGACGGCTGGTTTTAAGGCTCAGTTTCTGAATACAGGCTGTGTGCATTTCTCTGTGGACTGAGGCTTTGATACTTTCACAGTATTAATATAGAAGCTAGAGCTGATCTATAATCACACTACACATGGACACAGACCTTTACACTGGAGGAGCTTTAATCCCTGCTGGAAGCATTAGAATATAAAAATACAAATGTTGTTGAACGGAGGATAAATGAACCCTCATGCTGTGTTTTTGTAAATCTGGTGTTAGACGTGTTTCTGTGTTTTATGGAAACATCACAGTCGTACGTTTGGCTGCAGATCGTCTGCAGGGTGGAGCCGCCGTCTGCTCAGAAGCGCTCAGACTGATCTGCTGCCAGTCCGCCATCGTCAGAGGGCGGAGCCTCACAGTGGCCTCAGAGTGAGGACGGAAACATGATGTGTCTTTTAATTATAGTTCGATGAAGTTTAGAACAAACTGAGGAAAATAACAGATGTTGTTTAAATGTCTTTGTTCCTTCTTTTAAGCGACATGAACCCTGTGAAGAAGCTGAGACTGAGGTTCTGGTTAAACGTCTGTATTTCAGTGAGTCACTGTTGGACTTGAGCCTTACTTAAATTCTTCAGTCTGACCATCAGCTCGTCTTACTGGGCTTTCAGCCAGTCATCCCTCCCTTCTTTCCCTGGCTCTGTCCTCCCTGTCTCTGCCCACTCCAGTCCACTCCAGTCCTGGCTTCTGGTTTCACTGGGCTGCTGCTCCATCACCATCAGTCCTGATCCAGTGAATGAACTCAGTCACCCCCGCTGCTCCGCTGCTGCTCCACTGGTGTCAGGACGGCTTTCATTAAAGGAATAGAGAGACATCATCAGAGGTGTTGAACTTGGGCCGGAGCCAGGCTAGCTCCCCCACCCCCGCTTTCAGTCTTTATGCTAAGCTATGCTAACCATGTCCTGACTCCAGCTCTGTACTGAACACACAGACGCCTCTGTGACGTTTTGAATGTCAGCATCGTTAGCACAGCCAGGTGTTTGGGCACCTTGCTCGAAGGCTAACCTAAAACTAATTCATTTTCTGGCTAATTAGCTAGTTAACGAGCTAAGCTAACATACCATATAGCTACGGTGAGGGCAGACACTGATACCTTCTACGTTCAGTGTCTTGAATTAGCTGAGGTGACGCCGAGCAGCTAGCTAACTGTGAGGGCACCCACCTGTCCCTCAAAGAGGCCACGCCCTCAATCCTCCATAACTGTAGTCCTTAATAAAATGTAAACAGGAAAGTTATATAAACAGGTGAGTTATATAAACAGGTGTCATGAAGGAGGAAATTAGCTCTAGAGACCAAAACAGTTTTTGTACCAGGCTGTAAACATGTTTATTTCTGCTGTAAAGTTGGACATTTTAACATGGGAGTCTATGGGGACTGACTCACTGTTGGAGCCAGACTCTAGTGGTCATTAGAGGAACTGCAGCTTCTGGTTCTTCACTGTTAAATGTTGAAACGTTCCTTTAAATGCACCAAAACATTGTTCTCAAGCAAAGAGGTGGTTCAGGTAGAAGCTGTAGTGAACCGTGACAGCTGTGGATCAGCTGAGCTCAGCAAAGTCCAAAATACTGTGAAGCAGAGTCGTGAAGTTGGCAGTTGGTCATGTGACCGCTTTCCAACACAGAACCGTCGCCCTCCATTCTCTCTCTCTCTGCGTTCCTCTGTTGAACTATGAACACGTTTTTTCCCAGATGTGATTACAGTAGGTCACAGCACAGGAAGTAGTATTGTTAGTGTGGAGGCATTTCCCTCCGAACAGGAAGTGGAACATGTGAAGTAAGAAGTCGTCCTGTAACAGAAGCAGCAGCTACAGTCAGAGGACAGACCTCTAATGTAACTCTGCAGGTGTGTCCTCCGTCTGTCTCTCAGGTGTGTCCTCTGTCTGTCTCAGGTGTGCCCCCTCTCTGTGTCTCAGGTGTGCCCCCTCTCTGTGTCTCAGGTGTGCCCCCTCTCTGTGTCTCAGGTGTGCCCCCTCTCTGTGTCTCAGGTGTGCCCCCTCTCTGTGTCTCAGGTGTGCCCCCTCTCTGTGTCTCAGGTGTGCCCCCTCTCTGTGTCTCAGGTGTGCCCCCTCTCTGTGTCTCAGGTGTGCCCCCTCTCTGTGTCTCAGGTGTGCCCCCTCTCTGTGTCTCAGGTGTGTGCTCTGTCTGTGTTTCAGCTGTGTCCTCTGTCTGTCTCAGGTGTGTCCTCTGTCTGTCTCTCTGGTGTGTCCTCTGTCTGTCTCAGGTGTGCCCTCTGTCTGTCACAGGTGTGTCCTCTGTCTGTGTTTCAGGTGTGTCCTCTGTCTGTGTTTCAGGTGTGTCCTCTGTCTGTGTCTCAGGTGTGCCCTCTGTCTGTGTCTCAGGTGTGCCCTCTGTCTGTGTTTCAGCTGTGTCCTCTGTCTGTCTCAGGTGTGTCCTCTGTCTGTGTCTCAGGTGTGTCCTCTGTCTGTGTCTCAGGTGTGCCCTCTGTCTGTGTCTCAGGTGTGCCCTCTGTCTGTGTCTCAGGTGTGTCCTCTGTCTGTGTCTCAGGCGTTCAGCTGTAATGAGTGTCATAGGTGAAGGAAATTTCCTGGCTGCTGACTGTATTTACTGCACACACACAAACACACACACACACACACACACACACACACACACACACACACACACACACAGTGTCGTGTCTCCTGGGACGAACACCTGAACCCGCAGCTGTAACCTGAAGCTGTGAGGACTCTTCCTCTTCTCACCATCAGACATCGTCTCGCTTCATTTATTCATGAACAGACGATTCCAGGATGGAAAACCTCCGACTGATCCGGTTCTCCAGCGATCAGCCGATCAACTGATGATCAATCTGTTCTGATAATCGATCGCTGTCTCAGTCATTTATAAAGTGAAAAGCTCAAACCTTTGTCAGTTCCTCAGGCGTCTCCGTGTGTCACAGGGAACTGAAGAGTTTTGGTTTCCGGCTGTTGATCAGACAAAACAACATTAAAGACGTTTAGAGATCGATTGTGAACTTAATTGGCAGATTTATTGATAATTAGCTTATTGATATCCTTAAAAGCAACCATGAGTACTTCATTTAAAAGGTTTCTCACAGGAGAACAGATCAATAATCATAATGTAATTATATGTATATGGATCTGTGTGGGCTGCTGCTGTTAGCCTGTTAGCCACATTAGCTCCCACAGTTTATATTTACAGCTCCACCTGTTCCCCTCCCCCTCCAGCTCTTGACCAGGTGTGTTTGAGTCTGACTGCACTGTGTCGCTGTGGTGTGACCATCATAAGACCTTGATGACATGATACACCTAACTCCACCCCCCACCCCCATACCCACACCCACACACACACACACACACACACACACACAGACACACACACACACACACAGATTCGTAGACGTCTGGTTTTGTTTGAAGATGCTGGTGAATCACATTGATGCTGTAATGATGACTGGAGCCTCTGGGGGGCGCTCACAGCAACATCACATGGTCAGCACATTTAGAAGCACAGACTTCAGTGAACGCCTGGATGGTGACATGCTGAGTGTGTGTGTGTGTGTGTGTGTGTGTGTATGTGTGTGTGTGTGTGAAGTGTAAACTAGATTTTAAAGGTGACCTCACTGTGTCTAGAGCTGAGTCAGAGGCGGAGACTTTCTGCTGTTGTTGACTGTGGACTGAGACTTGACGTGTCAGCGTGGACGAACAGAGCGGCGGCCTCTCTCACTGCGACATGACATCATCTCTGTCATCCCTCCGGTGGCGTCTGTTCATGCGGGAAGGAGGATTTCTGCCTCCAGTGTTGAATACAGCGTTTAAATAAAGTGTTTAGAAACTCAACAGACACGTGCTCTGGTCCCTGAACACACCGTCCACTGTTTCCATAGGGACTGATTGTTTGGTTTAATGTGGCGTATGTGTGTGTTGAAGTTCAGTCTTCAGCAGGGAAACAGTGACAGTCTTAACTCAAGGTCCACTTACTAGCTTTTTTCCAGGGCTTTCATCCATATCTCACAGTCTTCTTTCATCAAACTCAAAACTCAGAATAACTTCACTTATCTGTTAGGACCTTCATGTTTGTAAATAAAGATGGACGTCACTTCTTTGACGGAGCGGTGTGGGCGGAGCCAAGACTTTGGTGCGTGTTGGTTTGTGACAAGCATATGCTCACCCACCTGTCACCCAAAGAGGCCACGCCCTCAATCCTCCATAACTGTAGTCCTTAATAAAATGTAAACAGGTGAGTTTTATAAACAGGTGAGTTATATAAACAGGTGTCATGAAGGAGGAAATCAGCTCTAGAGACCAAAACAGTTTCTGTACCAGGCTGTAAACACGTTTATTTCTGCTGTAAAGTTGGACATTTTAACATGGGAGTCTGTGGGGACTGACTCACTGTTGGAGCCAGACTCTAGTGGTCGTTAGAGGAACTGCAGCTTCTGGTTCTTCATATTGATGCTTCATGTTTCAGCCTCGGTGGCTGCTGATTGGTCAGCACATAGTCGGTGTAAAACAGTTTAAAAGAGGCTTGAGAGTCTGAGCTGGATTCTGAAGGTGGTTTTTAAACATTTATACATTTTCTATGTAAAAGCTCAATGCATCAGATAATTGTAGTGGAGTACAGGTAAGAATACAGTCAAACTGCCTGTAACAGCATGTTCAACAATGTGCTGAGCTGAGGTGAATCCTATGGGAAACTGTGTCACTGCAGCAGCACAAAGAGGAAACAGAGAAATCTGAGTCCTGTGTGTTTCTTCTGTTGGAGGAATTTTTAAAAGCTTTTGTCTCCGTTTAGTTTCAAGTTGAGGAGCCGAGTGTCGCCCAGTGTCAGAGGGACCACACCCAGACTGCCACAGATCACTTTACACACACACACACACACCACACACACACACACACACCACACACACACACACACACAC
>NW_019174820.1:1300554-1306331 GCF_002260705.1 Seriola dumerili | reverse complement strand
ACACCACAACACACACACACACACCACACAACACACAACATATTTAAAGACATAGTTACGTGCCCTCTGTGCTTTCTGTTGTCGTTTTGTTGAAGGTGATTCTTCACAGCTTCACACGTGTTTCTCTCTCTGGATGTTTTTAAAGCTTCACATTCCACCTCCACAGCTCCCAGAGAGACGGCACTAATCCAGTTACTAATCCCAGTTACTAATCCAGTAAAGCTCCATTACTTTGAGAGTTTTGGGGTTACTTGTTGTTCAGACTGAGAGAGAAAAAGGTTTCACACTGTTGACGTTTAATAAAACCCAGACGTCTTGATGCTGACTGGAACGTGTAATTACCTGTTTAATCGTATCAGTCAATGGTTGAATATTAACTGCTGAAGCTTCTAAACTTTTTTCTCTGTTGTATCGTTATAAACTGAACAAATTCCACATTTCACTGAATCATTGATAATGAAAATAATTCAATCATCTGCAGTCACAGTTGATTTATGGATCCTCGTTTAGCTGCAGCTCATTTTTGATTCGTCTGTCGATTGATGAAGAATGATCTCAACAATTAACGGAACATCAGATTTCTGTCAATTGACTGGTTGATTGATCGACCTCACGCTCTGGAACCTGAAGCTTCTCTGTGAATGAATCAGCAGCAGCTAAATGTTCCTCCTGGAGATGTTTGTGAAATTGTTTAATTAGTTTGAGATGGATACGAGCCAGGCTCTAAATAAACCACACACACACACACACACACACACACATATTTAAAGACATAGTTGACGTGCCCTCTGTGCTTTCTGTTGTCGTTTTGTTGAAGGTGATTCTTCACAGCTTCACACGTGTTTCTCTCTCTGGATGTTTTTAAAGCTTCACATTCCACCTCCACAGCTCCCAGAGAGACGGCACTAATCCCAGTTACTAATCCCAGTTACTAATCCCAGTTACTAATCCCAGTAAAGCTCCATTACTTTGAGAGTTTTGGGGTTACTTGTTGTTCAGACTGAGAGAGAAAAAGGTTTTCACACTGTTGACGTTTAATAAAACCCAGACGTCTTGATGCTGACTGGAACGTGTAATTACCTGTTTAATCGATCAGTCAATGGTTGAATATTAACTGCTGAAGCTTCTAAACTTTTTTCTCTGTTGTATCGTTATAAACTGAACAAAATTCACATTTCACTGAATCATTGATAATGAAAATAATTCAATCATCTGCAGTCACAGTTGATTTATGGATCCTCGTTTAGCTGCAGCTCATTTTTGATTCGTCTGTCGATTGATGAAGAATGATCTCAACAATTAACGGAACATCAGATTTCTGTCAATTGACTGGTTGATTGATCGACCTCACGCTCTGGAACCTGAAGCTTCTCTGTGAATGAATCAGCAGCAGCTAAATGTTCCTCCTGGAGATGTTTGTGAAATTGTTTAATTAGTTTGAGATGGATACGAGCCGGGCTCTAAATAAACCGTCTCCGTCTCCGTCTCTGTGTCCGTCCTCAGGTTATGACTTTGCGGAGGTGCTGCGTTGGTTCGGCGAGCGCGTGGACCGGATCATCCTGCTGTTTGACGCTCACAAGCTGGACATTTCTGACGAGTTCTCCGAGGCGATCAAAGCCTTCAAAGGACAAGACGACAAGATCCGAGTCGTCCTCAACAAGGCCGACCAGGTACAAGCAGGTTTCACTGTGGCTGGAAAATGCAGCTCACCTGTATCAGTGACTAACTTCCTCCTCACCTGTGCTCTCAGGTGGACACCCAGCAGCTGATGAGGGTGTACGGCGCCCTCATGTGGTCGCTGGGGAAGGTGATCAACACTCCAGAGGTGGTGAGAGTTTATCTGGGCTCCTTCTGGGCCAAGCCACTGCAGAACACGGAGAACAGGTCAGAGAGCAGATCAATCATTCATTCATCCGTTCATCCATTAATTTATTCATTTAACATTCATTCATTCACTTAAAAATTCATTCATTCATTTATTTAAAAATTCATTCATTCATTCATTTAAACATTCATTCATTCATTCATTCCTTTAACATTCATTCATTTATTTAAAAATTCATTCATTCATTCCTTTAACATTCATTCATTTATTTAAAAATTCATTCATTCATTCATCCATTCATTTATTCATTCATTTAAACATTCATTTATTTAAAAATTTATTTATTTATTTATTCATTCATTCATTCATTTATTCATTCTCTCATTCATTCATTTAAAAGATCATTCATTCCTTCATTTCTTCTTTGTATATTCAAACATTTACTGCTAAATTCATGTGTCCACTCCTTTACCCTTTAGCACTTTGTATTCATTCATCCATTCATCCATCTCCCCCCCCCTCCCCCCTCCCCTGTCAGGCGTCTGTTCGAGGCGGAGTCTCAGGACCTGTTCAGGGACATCCAGAGTCTTCCGAGGAACGCGGCTCTGCGTAAACTCAACGACCTCATAAAGAGAGCTCGCCTGGCCAAGGTGAGACAGGAAATGACATGTTGTGTTTGGCGTTAACACCGACACCTTCAGGAATCGTGGAATTCTGGGAATATTTGTGGAATGTTTGGTCGTGTCGGGGAATGTGATCGGTCTCGGGGGGGGAGTCCAGTGAACGTTACACGGTGTTTTTAAAGGGGCCAAAGCAGAATAATTAACTGCACAACGTCTCCAATGTAAAACGCTTCAGATGAACATCAGTTTAATCTCTATAGAAGTGTGAACGTAAAAGTTGGTGACGGTAAGAGTTAAAAGTACAGCACAGAATATAACCATAAAACAGCTAAAGGCATAAAGAATAAAACATAAACAACAGGAAGACAGACTTGGTTAGAATCAGTGGTTCCCAACCCTTCCCAGTTCAGCCAACTTCAGAATCTCTAAAAAGTTGGCAGCCCACATTCGACCGTGTGACAATATGGAGGCCAAATAATACCTATAATAATAGTCTCAGAACAGCTTCTATTTTAATGTATTGATCCAACATTCAGGTTTGAATCCAGCTGAGATAGAAAACATTTTTTTCATCATTTATTTTCAAATCATTCAAAAACACAATTTATATTATTATTTTTTTATTGTTATTTTTATGATTACATCTGTACAGGTCCAGGAAGTGTTTACACTATCTTAGCATCAAAAGCTGGATTGTTTTTGAATTAATGTCACTGATAGAAAAACCTTTATAATCAGATTGATAAATCTCTCTCTCAAATTAAATCCAAGGCAACTGGACTTGTATTTGTCTGTGGAAGACGTTTCGCCTCTTATCCAAGCGGCTTCATCAGCTTCACAGACAAATACAAGTCCAGTTGCCTTGGATTTAATTTGAGAGAGAGATAACAATGACCTGGACGAATGAGAACATTCACAGACAGATTGATAAAGAAAATTATATTTCATGAGGATCGGTCACGAACCCGATCCGCTCAGTAAGGTCAGAATCGGGAGCAGATTCTGATCCAACCACAAAAACTACATCTGGAGCTTTTAGATGTTCTAGCTTTCGTTTCTATTTCAGACCAGACCTTTATCCTCTAATCCCACCACGGAGAACATTAGCTGTTGTTGGTGAGTCTTATTTTGAAGAGGAAAATGCAGGAATCGAAACACATCCCTGTTTTTCTTCTTGAGAAACAGAAAGCAGAAGTGAGAGTAGATTTAAAGATGGACCCTGACTCAGACGGGTCTCCTGACCTTTCGTCAGATTGAATCTCCCTCGCTCAGAGGAGGAAGCTTCCCCGAGGCCTCGAGCAGTAAATCAGGAGTCGGTTTGAAGTTCAGAGGGTGGAGGTGAATGATTGTGCTGTTTTGGTTCTTGAAGAAAACAGCTTCCTGCAGGAAAACCTTTGTTCCTTCATGTTTCTATTCACACCAGCATCAGGAGTGATGGTTGTTTTCAGCTCCGAAACTCTGCTTACCTCACTTCCCCTCTCTCGACCTTATCCTCCCTCTTCATCGCCTATGTTACCTCACTTCGCTTCCTTCACTTGTTTTACATATCACCTCTTTTTCCTTCACTTTCTCGACCTCCTGTAAGAGTCTTTTATTTCAGGGCTGAAGTCATAATGTCCCTCTTCCTCCTCGTGGCCAAACATGTCAAAGGAATAGTTGTTGTTAATCCTCCGGAGAATCGCAGGCACAATGTGACGAGTCAGAGCGCTTCACTTCACGGTTGTTTTCTGAACGGACTGTCGGAGCGACCGGGGTTTGGTGACTCGTGACCGGGTTGGTTCAATCGAGGTGTCGACCTTCCTTTCCTCAGGACAGTGGCCCTTTAATTTGAACTCTTGAGTTGACTGTCAGCCGGCTCCAAACCGACTTCCTCACAACACAGCAGATCAATACGTCGATTTGTCGTTTCTATAAAGTGTGAACTGTGGAGCCGATGGAGCTGTTTGTCAGTTCTGAACCTTTTTATAAGATTTAGTGACGTTGAGTTCGATCACGCTGTCGACACTTGAAAACACCTACATTACCTGAACGTCACTGCGAACTCTGAATCTTATCAAAACGTGCAACAATAAAACCAAATCTTTTCCTGTAAAACTACATTTTCATTCAGGTAATGTTTTACTAGTTAACTCGGTTAACTCGTTAACTAGTTTTTTTCTTGTAAAATGAGGATTTTATTCTGAAAACTCTGCAGCATTTTTTTTCACAGATCACACTTGAACTTTCAGGGCGATATAATAACAGTAGTAAAAGTTCCCGCCTTTCTTCTAACACACAGTTTATGTGAGAACACGTGTGTGTGTGTGTGTGTGTGTGTGTGTGTGTGTGTGTGTGTGTGTGTGTGTGAGCAGTCTGATGGCTTGTTGTTGTGTTTTTGTTGTTTCCCGCTCTTCCTCTCTCGGCCTGTGGTGGAACCATTAAAGCTCCTGGACTCAGTAACTGTTTGTCCAGTGAACGCAGCACGCCAGTCACAGCTGTGCGGGTAAGAACAGAGCGACTCCGGTCCGCCGACAGACGATGATCGTTTTCTAGTGGAAACCTTGATGATGTGTTCAAGAGCTGGAAGGGAAGTGCGGCATCCAGGTCGTTCAGCTCAGCTGCCGGACGGTGATGCGTTCGGGGAGCTGGGGTGGATGTGGTTATTTCAGGCGTCCGGATTTCCTACCGTTCCTTAATATGACATGAATCCACTGTCGTTCTGCTCCTTTCTCCACTGTTCACCGGCCACTTCAGGGACAACCTCCTGGTGGGAAGTTTGAGCTCTAGTGTTTGTCGGGATGGGAACTGATGAGATTTTATTGATACCGATGCCATTATCGATTCTGCTCATCAGTCCACTTCTTGATTGTTTCCCTTGATGAATCAATTTTCTATGAGGACAGAATATCATTAATGAATAAATCATTAACATCAGCTGATGGTAATAAAAAGGATATTGACCCTCGGTGACGTGCGAGCTGCTCAGTTGTGAGACACATGACATTCCTGGAGTTTAAACCCTCGCTGTGTAGACAGATGTCTCAGGATGTTTCCACTCTACAACAACTGACCCCGCCGCCATCTTTCTCTCTCCGTGACTCCTTCAAGCTTCCTGCAGCGCTGATGACACAACACCTGAGTACATGTTCATGTGCGAACACTTTTGATAAATGGCGATGATGAACTCAGAAATTCAATGACCTCACTCCCTCCTTTTATGAAACCCTCCCTCCTTTCCTTCCTTCCTTCCACCTCCCATAATGCCACAGTGGGTCGGTATGAAGGATTGCAGGGTCTCAGCACTCCTGCATTCCTTCCTCCTCCCCCTCCTCCTCCTCCTCCTCCTCCTC
>NW_019174820.1:1298460-1300529 GCF_002260705.1 Seriola dumerili | reverse complement strand
AGCAGCAACAGGAGGTAATGTGAGGTGTACAGATGCAGACGCCAGTCAGACTGCAGGGCTGAAACACAAGTAAAACTATTTCCAGTGATTTATTACTTCTTTGTTTATCCCTGAAACCGTCACACCACCGGTTTTAAACCATTTTCCAAAGTGGGGCAACAGTGTTCAAAGCCCCACTCAACTTTAGCAGTTTAGTGTACATGCTGAATTGTTTAAATCTACTGTACTAAGTGCACATTTTATATTTTATGTATTTTATATTTTACTAATTGTTCTGTCAAGTGTCCCGAGTGTCTGAACCTTGTGCTCATGTTCAGGTTCATCTGTCAGGAGAGAGGAAGTCTGAAGAGAAAGTCTGGACGGTAAGATTCACAGTCAGTTTCTCCAGAGCTACATAAGAACACAGACACACACTGTGTTAATGTCCTCCTCCTCCTCCTCCTCTTCCTCCCCCTCCTCCTCCTCCTCCTCCTCCTCGCCTTAATCCACCCATCAGCAGCAGCGTAGTTTCCCCTCTGACCCGGCGCCGCTCAGTCTCCTGTTTTCAGATTATATCTCATAATGTCTTATAGTTTTTATATCTGCTCTTCGTTCTGCAGCAGCTAATGATTTTCTGATTGTGTGGAAATGAATGGAAGTCAATGGCTGCAGAGAGAATACAGCAACATGTGTGAGAGACGTGGTCTGAACGCCCCCAGAGATCCTCCCGCTGACCTTTCACCTCTGCCCTCATGAGGCATTTGTCTTACCTGTCCTCTCTCTCTCTCTCTCTCTCTCTCTCTCTCTGTCTCTCGCCCTCAGTCTGGACTCTGGTTTTCCTGCCTCAGCTCTGTGATTGAGGAAACTGTTGTATAAACAGTTTTGTTGTTGTCTCTAGCTCAGCCAAGGTCTCACTGCAGGGTGGGTGTGTGTATGTGTGTGTGTGTGTGTGTGTGTTTTGCCTGTTCCTTCGAGGAACTGTCAAGTTCCTGTCTCACTGTTTATTAATTATTATTTTAAAATATCAATTCATTCAGAAAATGTCGGACTGTTCCTTTAATCATCCACCAATGAAATAAAGTGAAACGTTGATGCAGGTGAGTCTGTAACCTCCGGCCTCCGCTGTCGTCCCCGCAGGTGCACGCCTACATCATCAGTCACCTGAAGAAGGAGATGCCGTCTCTGTTTGGGCGGGAGAAGAAGAAGGAGGAGCTGATCATGAGGCTGCCGGAGATCTACACCATCCTGCAGAGAGAGCACCACATCAGCCCCGGAGACTTCCCCAACGTCGCCAAGATGCAGGTACAGAGCCGCATCAGAGCCGCATCAGAGCCGCATCAGAGCCGCATCAGAGCCGCATCAGAGCCGCATCAGAGCCACAGGGTCGGGCTCAAAAGAAACATCATGATTTTCAGTGTTTAGATCTTATTTTACAAATGTTCTCCAGGGTGAGTTTGATTAAAAACACTCTGCAGAACTTCCCTCACAATCGTCATATTGAAGCTTTCTGCGGTGTGGCAGTGATCCAGTGATAGTTGTCGGTGCATCCATGTGTTCACTGCAAACAGGAAGTGCTGATAGAGAATTCAGCTGCTTTTAATGGTGCCAGTGTGAAAAGTCACATGGTTTAACACACTTGTGTTTGTTGATGCAGCTCAGGGAGGAGTTAGGATAAAAACACGGCAGAACTGCTGTCACGTGAAAACGGGTGACAGGTGACAGGTGACGGTGACGGTGACGGTGACATCACGTGTTGAGCACAAACAGCCTGAGAACAGTGTGTGACCTGGAGACGAACAAATCCAGAGGTTTACTGATGAAAACACACAGTCTGCAGCTGCAAAGTCAGGCCTGCAGAGAGATGCTGCACCGCAGGTGNGTGTGTGTGTGTGTGTGTGTGTGTGTGTGTGTGTGTGTGTGTGTGTGTGTGTGTGTGTGTGTGTGTGTGTGTGTGTGTGTGATTGTACACATCGCACCAGGGAACTGAAAAATCCAAAACATCCACTCTCGCCAACAATTTGATAAATACAAGTGTCGCTGGGGAACACACACACACACACACACACACACACACACACACACACACACAC